>NC_041007.1:30985340-31289421 GCF_004193775.1 Glycine soja | reverse complement strand
CCAAAAATTGTGTTATGTTATTTTTAAATTTGTTTATCTGGCAGTTTTTAATTCTCAAAAATTACATTTAAAAATTTAAACTAAAAAATATCACGTAGATGTGGATTACTTCAAATCTAATTCTAAGTTAAAAAAGTAATATATTATAATTTTACAAAGAAAAAAAAATAAATGAAAAATTTTATAGAAATTAAAAACAAATTTTAGGTATTTTACAAGGAAAAAAAACATTTTATTTTTATTGAAAAGAAATATTTCAAACATTCTAAACTGAAAGTTGTCACTTATAATAAAAAATTAAAATAATATAATTATAAAATGACTTTTCTATTTATATATTTTTAAATTAAAACTTTAATTCAAAGAGGCGTGTAATAACATATGTTAGTTTTTGAAAAATAATATAAAACATTTTAAAATCTTAACATGTAAGAATCTTTAAAATTTTGAATTAGGAATTATAAACTAAAATTAATAATATATTTTTTTTTTGCTAAATATCAATAATGTATCTAGATATAAAAAAAATTTAAATTATTAATCATTATTGTGTAATACAAATAGTTAGTAAGATTCAACTGATTATTATATCTTAAAAGATATGGAAATAATAAAAATAAGAATTAAATTTATGCTTACTCAATAAACTATTTACATTTTATCTTAATTTGAATATGTTGTAATTTTGAATCAAAATATATTAATTTTATTAATTAATTTGAATTAAAATATATATTATGCCTAATTACTTTAAACTAATTAAATATATTAAAGAAGAATGATTGAGTGTTTCATGTTGAATATTTAAAATATTTTATTAGTTACTGAATTACAATAATTAGTTGAGAGATACATGTGATCTTTGATCTAAAAAACAAAAAATATAAATTGATACCCATCTTTACCGCACAATTATGTATTTTAACCTATAAAACAATCAAATCAACATTATTTTTGTGATCCTTTTGTTATTTTTTCTTTTCTTGACCCTTTTTTATTCTCTAACTTTGTTTGAATTAAAAATAAAAATATTAGATATTAATAATTGTTATCATTATGTATATATGAGTGACGGTAAAATTATGCTCAATCAAAAATACTATAAAAATTAATTTTTTATTCTTGAATTTCATAATTATCTTAAATTTTGTATGCAGATAATTATACATAAATTATTACATGTACAATTAGTTTTTTTATTACTTACATATGTTAATAAAAAATTAGTTTATTAATAATATCAATATTAATAATAAGTATAATGCGTATGTAGTAAAAAAAAGTATGATACATGTATAATTAATATAAATAATTGTTAATCATTTTCATTATTGTAATTGCATTAAAATTATTATATATAACTTGTGTTTTTTAATTTCAAATGAATTCTCTTTCAAAACAAAATCAAATATATTTATTGTTTAGAGCTTTTGAGGATGTCTCATGTAAATATTTTTTGGAAAATATTTTCATGTGTATATACTATAAATATGCTATATTTATTAAATGAGAAAAAGAACTATACACTAATAATGTAAAATATTTTTATATAATCACTTTAAAATCATATCAATAATAATTTAGTATTGGATGATGGTATAAAACTACTTTACACTATTAGTACATGATCATTAAGCTCTTACATATATAATGTAATAAGTTGAATATTATAATAATTATATTATATATATACATATTTATTAGTAGAAGGGAGAGTAATTATATCTTAATATAATAACTACTAAAATTATATGTAAAAATCAATTTGATTATATTTTTTCTATTTGATATTTTGCTATTTTGATTTTATCTCCAAGATTCATTAAATTCAAACACAAATCTCTCAGATAATAATACATATAGAGAGAGGGGGAGACCAATGAGAGAGGCTCTTGTCATAGCATATCAAATTATTAATCGTAACGCATCAAGATAATACATTAGAACCATAGGATAAGATGCAATAGGATAATGCTATTATATCTATTTGTACAACAAATAACAAATTATAATAAGATAAGATAACTTTCGTATCTTCATCAAATGGACCCTATACGTTCATATATTATTTTTTTAATAAATTTTAAGGGGCCTAAAATTATTTTTATAAAGGCATATACGCACTTTAAAAAAATTATTGTATTAAAAAAAGTTTTACCATATGACATCACTATATTCATTCTCACTAAATTATAATTGCATAATCATTAATTATTAAAAGATTTACTTAATATAATTAAATTTTAATTATCATTAGTCACTAAATTTTTACTATTAAAAACACTAATATTTTTTTTCTAATTATAGTTACAATCATGATTAAAGTATTCTAAGTAATAAATAATTATATTTTCTAATTCAAATTAATTAACAACACAAATATATTTTGATTCTAATTTAAATTTAAACTTTACACTAATTTTTTTTAATTATGGTAACTTTTTTATTATCATGATTTTATTAAATTGCCTTAAATATTTATTATAATGATAATAAAAACAATGATAATAATAACATGCATTCTTATTAATCAAAATAAAATAGTTAAACACGTTAAAAAGTTACAATAATATTAAAAATTATAAATTTTAAGATTAATACCTGTGAAGTCACGGAATATTTAACTAGTATAAAATTGCTAGAGATATAATAAAATCAAGCATTAATCAGAAAAAAAATACAGATTATCTACAACTAATAATAATAATTAACAATTGCACATTGGCAATACATCAACTCGGCACTCATTGTTACACATTTACAAGTGCAAATGGCTGCACCATCATATTCAAATCAGACTTCAACGGAATTCAAGACTGGGGTCAACGCCTCTTCGACTTTCATCTATTAGAGCCCAACTTAACATTTCAGTGCAGAACTGATCATCTGGTTTCAGCCACAAGGCCTAACATTCAAGAAACAAAATGATAAGTAAACTCAAATGCATGTTAAGGGAAACATACAAAATGATCACATGGAGATCCTTCAATAGACGGTGACAGTATCGTTTTAAGAATAACATCCATCAAAGCTAATGACTAGTTGAAGAGATTCTTTAGTAAGCATCAACCAATGTAGGCACTCCGTTCAACTATTGAGATCCATGAACATTGTTCAAGAGATAAATTCAATTTTAAGATGTTGAATAGAGTGTCCATGGTAGGTGGTATTCAACCATTCTTAAGTAAAACATAACTCAGTATGCCTAGGCATTCCATTCAACAATTGATGAACACTAATTCTCAGATAAGTGCATTTTTAACAAATGTTCATACAACCTTACATTTATTACATGTTAAATACAATGTCCATGGTAAGTAGTGCCTCCTAGGAACATGTTTGGTTAGAAAAAATATTCTTTTTTCACTAATGATTATGAAATGTTATTTTGTTTTCACAGGAGTTTATACAAGAAATGCTGAAAACAACAAATATTGAAACAGTGAAAACCAAGTGATATTTTTACAATTATTAATGAAAATAGAAAATTAAAATATAAAATATTTTCTCAAACTAAATATATTATAAGAATTTCTCTTATGGGGGTTGTGGGTGGATGAGCTAGTAAAGGTGTATCTATACTTAAAATTAGCAAATTGAGATTACAATCCAGAGAACTACTCTCAGTCCACTAAAAATTTAAGGGTAGACACATCCTTACTTGTTCGCTCTAGAAAGTGACTGACTTACTATGAAGTACAAACTCTACGATTAATGTCTAAAACATAAGACACCGGGGCCATAGATAGATAGACATACATGTTCCTAGGAGCCACCAATTACCATGGGCATTTTAACATGTAACAAATGTAAGTTTCTATGAACATTTGTTAAAAATGCACTTATCTCAGGAGTGTTCATCAATTGTTGAATGGAGTGCCTAGGCATATTGAGTTATGTTTTACTTAAGAATGGTTGAATACCACCTACCATGAACACTATTCAACATCTTAAAATTGCACTTACCTCTTGAACAATGTTCATGGGTCTCAATAGTTGAATGGAGTGCATCATAGGTTCATTATCATGGATACAAGCACAGTTACTCACTTTGTGATAATATGCAATTGCTGTGGTGAAATCATCCTGCATGAATTACATACAACAGTAAAAAAGGGAAGTCAATCAAATTTCATCAAATAAATAGATACATAAAGATGTACAAATACTTTTCAAGCAATAATAGACATTTAGAAAGTATGAGCCATTGACAGCCAAAGTGCTTTAACATAAAATAGCAGAATTTATTTCTTTTCACACGCACTACTCTCAACCTGCCTCAACTTCTTTCAATAAAAATATCCATTAATGAATGTGTTAACATCTGCTTTTGTTAGTATTATTGGAAATCAATCAGTCTAAAGAACTAATGTGTCGTGAACTTTGAAAAAAAAAATCAAATATGGGTAATGGTTAACCAATCCTCTGCCTATCAAAAATTACAAAAACTGACAAGTCAAGAGTAATCATTCCCCTACTGCCAGCACAGACCTTTTCAGAAAAAAACCAACATAGACTATTTACCTTAATGAAGCCACAAATCCAAATTTCCAAGGCAACTCATACATAAAAAGGCTACATAAGAGCAGGACATTTGCTTCTCACATAATACCATAGTATATTGTGTTTTACTGAAAATCACAAAATAAGAAAAATATGAATATAATTTTAGAACCTGTAGGTGGTAAGTATATGCAAGACCGGCATAAGTGCTCACACTTCTTGTTGATAATGCAAGTGCTTTCTCATAATATGAAATTGCTTCTCGGTACATCCTGAAATAGTTCATTTCAACAATATTGTCCTTCAGCAGTCATGATAACAAACTAGCACTACCATTATTCAGATTAAACCTTCTATCAAATCAAGAAATTCATATTCTTTCTCAGTCAAAATTAATGGTTGAGGAAAAAATCCAGGACAAGAAATTTAAACATAGAGTAACCATGAACATAACAAATTTTATGGGTTTTAAAACAAATCCTCTAGCAAATGATGCTTCAACTCAACAACAGAGACCTCTCTGTATGCTAATTTTTCTATAAAAAAGGACAAGAAAATGCAAGCCCGATGACCACTGAGATATTAATTAACTTACTTCAGCTTTCTGTATGCATGTGCAAGATTGACTACAGTCGATTCCCAAATTTCAGATAAAGTGGTTGGTACCAAGGCTAATGTTTTCTCAAACCACCACACTGCTTTCTTATACCTGAATCAGAAGTCACAATTAATCAAGTCAAAATCTCTCAATTTTGCTAATTTGCATGGAAATTTGGCTGACAAATAATTAAAAAGATTTTTTTCAACTGTTTTGAGATTTAGAGATAAAGAGGGAGCACTATAATAAGATAAAAACTTTGATTTCATCACATTAATAGAAGAATAACTTAGTACATTGTAACTCTTTTAGATTTAACAAGCCTCCGTTAAAGGGCTTTGCAAGATTTCAATTTCCTTTCTTTAATGATCAGAAACCTTTCAACATTTTTAACCCATAATGCCAAAGAAGGAATTGACCAAGAAATAATTCCTTGCATCAACTAATCACCTGATACCTTCAACAATAGTTAGGTATAAAAAAATTTCATGGTTTCTATAGATAAAATGTATTCCACATCCCCAATGGAAATTTACAAGTATTAGTAAGATTAATATATTCCCATACATCCAAAGAATACCTGTGTTTAATAATTTAAGAGCTTATTTTCCTTGTTTAATAACATTTTTAACCCATAATGCCAAAGAAGGAATTGACCAAGAAATAATTCCTTGCATCAACTAATCACCTGATATCTTCAACAATAGTTAGGTATCAAAAAATTTAGTGGTCTCTAGAGATAAAATGTATTCCAAATCCCCAATAGAAATTTACAAGTATTAGTCAGATGAATATATTCCCACACATCCAAAGAATGCCCGTGCTAAATAATTCAAGAGCTTATTTTCCTTGTTTAATGCTTTAGCTTTCACCTCTCAACCACATTCTTCTTCACAACCATTTCTATAGTAATATGAGAACATAAAGAAGCCTTGTACAGAGCAAGGGCAGGATCCTATGAACTAAAATGTGAGTTGATATTAAGCAAATGAATACCCACATTCTAACAGACAAAAAGCAATGCTAGTTCAGAGAAGTATAGATACAGGAATCTCTAGTTCTTTACCACTAATCATGTTACATAAGAACAAGTGAACAACTGATAAAGAATTAAAAACTTACAAATTTTGGAATGTCAAATCCACTAGAATGAATGCATATTTACATCTTGACTCAATTGAAAAATAAATAAATAAAATTTAGTATGAAACTGCAAGAAACAATGTGTAGTGCTCCAAGTCCAATTAATATATGTTTGAACCATAACTCACATTCATGAGACCTATAATATATTGTCGCTGAGTCAAGTTGGTAAAGTTCAATTTGTCTATCTTAACAGCACTGAGAGCAACCATAACTGAGAAAAGATACATGAGTTATATTACTTCAGTATGACAATGAGATAATTATGAAAACCAACATGAGCAGTTCAGACACCAAACATAACTATACTAACTCAAATTATATTAAATGACTATACTAACTCAATCCAAGAGAATTTTAAATGCAGTTCTCAGACATCAGACTTTACTATACTAACTCAAATTATATTAAATGACCATATTACACGAGCAGTGGTTCAATTGTAAAGTTTACAAATGCTGAATAAACTTCCAAAATAGAAAATAACTCTGCAAACACTTCCACGATGCCATATCAATCTATTTCACTACACATTCGTGCTGATCAAAACTAATATATATTCCTTCGTTACAACTAAAGCAACTCATATTTTGTATTAAATAGAGTCAGGGTCAGATTCTTCACAAACAGGCTTTGTTTTATTTCATTAGGATCATTTGAATAGCATTCAAGAGAAGGGAATTCTGTACAAGTGAATCTGAACAATTAAGTAACTTATAAAACAATAATTCAAAGCAGATAGTTGTCCTTACTCTTCCATATGGTAGGCAACAACTCCAAGTTCATTATACACAAGTGGATCTGAGGGGCAAATTGACTTGGCCTGCGTAAAAAACTGAAACAATATGGGAACATTAAGATTTAGATAAGGGCATGAAAGTATATGCATGATAATACACTGATTTGTAGGAGAAAATTTATTTTTTAGGTAATCAGTCATAGAAAGTGGACCTTGTTTGAACTCTACTTTTTATAGGATTTGCAAGGATATAGTTGGAAAGCATTACACCAACACCACCCCCCCCCCCCCCCCCCAAAAAAAAAAAAAATTCCCTGCCAATCCTTGAATCTGTCCAACTTTATATACCTGCTCAGCAAGCTTATAACTGTGGGTCCGCATGCATTCCATTCCAATGTAAAGAGTTGCTAAATGGCACCTGGAATAAAAGAACATCAAGATTTACAATGTAAAAGAGCAATTTATAGAAAAATAAGAGGATTTGACAAAAAAGTTGTTAAACAAACCAAAGTGACACATACATGGAAGCAAGTGAGCACCTAGTGTAAGAATCACAACTTTGAAATTTAAAATTGCAAACTGCTTTGGGATTCGGTTGGAACATGGGTTTGTGCCTTAAGGAAAACTAGTAGGAATTATGCCCCAGCTATAGAGGATTATGAGCCACTAAAAGTAGCACTGTTGCAATCTCCAGAAGATAAAACTAAACTTTTAGAAATTACAATCCTTTACTACAACAAAAAGCTCAAAACTTCAAAAAAAAGGCAAAAAATACAACAATTTTGTTATATTGTAATCATTGAATGGAGGGAAGAAGAATTCTGCAAGACTCATGATTCAAGTCTTTAAGCAGGAAGACCCCACATATTTGGGCCACCCTTCTAGTCCAAATCACAAGGCAAAGACAATTGCCAACTAAGGACCAATTAACTTTGAGTTTTCTAAAGAGAAAAGTGCCATTTAGTTTTAAAAAACAAAAAAGAATTCCATTTTCTGCCTTTTGCCTCCTTTTGCAAGAACCCAAAAACAGGTTTTATAAACATGTACTAGATTCTTATCTGACATTAGTGAAGAAATGCAAAGAAAATAATTTGCATTTGGGGAATAGTGGGAAAATCTAATGCTGTTGTAAAATAAATATCTTACCCAGGAAACAATCTAGCTGCAGTGCGGTAAGCAGACATAGCCTGGTCTCCCTCTTCTTGAGCAGCATAAGCATTCCCATAGCCTATCCATGCAGGGGGAAATGTTCCATCTAGACTAGTTGCCTTGCTGTACAGTACACAATGAAATTGAACAATAAGTTTTGATAATGATGTTCAAAAACAATCAAAGGCATAAATAATGAACCCTTGATAATTATTCATGCAGAAAAATCAGATCAGGCAAACAATTTTTAAGTATTTGACAGAGAAGACTGTCAAGCAATCTAACTCAGGTCAAAGAAACAATCAAACTCTGTTGTAAATACAGTAGATATTAGGATAGGAAAATATATCTTTCAGTTTATCTTTTAGATAAAAGATAGCTTTTTAATTTGTATATATATGGGTACACATGTTGTAACCCAGTATACTGATAAAACAGTTTCTTCTCTTCCATGAAACCCAAACTTAACAACCCACAAAAAGCAATCTCAATCAACCAAACCCATGACAAACAATATATGCATTTATGTGCAGTTGAGGTGATAGCATGTCATTAGACATAACATATCCTTCAGTAGCCAGACATAGCATTTGATGGTTATGAAACAAATTGACAACTGCATCAAATGTCAAATACAACTTATCTGATGTTATGAAGCACAATGAAATATAAAAAAATTTCAGTATATTCTCAAGTAAATAATAGTCAAACATTCAAATTCTAACAATACTGACAAGGAGAAAACCAAGAACCACATTCCTGTGATGATAAATTACTTGAAAACATTAGCTTTAGTTGTTTAAAGATTATCTAATTCTGGTAATAAGATATGTTTACCTAAAATAACGGCGGGATTGATCATACTTCTTGATACAATAGTAGTAGCAACCAACAGCAAACCATGATAAAGCCCTACACCAACATCAATGAGATTTAATTGTTTTACATAACAAAAGGCTTAAGGAGACAACTACATATATCAAGCAAAAGTTTAAATTAAGAGTAATTCTTATATGTGGCAAAATCATTAGAAGACAATAGAAATCATGGAAAAAGTGTTTACATCTGAGGATAATCCTTCACCAAATTGCATGACATCAGATAGAGTTCATTTGAATGCCCAAGCTCCACAGCAGCTGCCAGATGTACTAGCGTAGTCTTTAGATGGAAAAGATCCTTCTCAAGCAAACTGTAACAGAATTATTTAAGGTAAGTCAGGAAGAGAGAGAGAGAGAGAGAGAGAAGAAAGGAGTGGGGACAGTGAATGAAGCCAAAAGCCAGAGTTGTATCGCACCCTCACTTCAGTCACCAGATTAGATCCACAACTTACTCATTTGTTAACTCAAAACATTTCTGATATTCACCGCACTGATGGTAGTATTCAGCTTTGCAGGCCAATAGATCAGTATTGGATTTCAGTGTCCGCAAAAAAGAAGAATCTGATTGGTCACTTTTACAGCTTTCATTCTCAAGATCTCTGAACTTGGCTACTACAATATTTTCTTTGTCATACTGCATGACAAATAAGGGATTATCTTTCAGCAGTACAAAACATTTGGAAAGAAGCAAATTCTACCTGTCACCTGCTATTACCTTCTTTATCAAACAAGAATAAAATGAAGAGAGCCATCCATCCTCACTACCAAATTGCAATGATGAGATCAAATTTGCTTCTGATATTCACCATACAGAAAGGAAAGACAGATATATATATTAAGATCAATTTTTAATTAGACAATCTACTTCTTAACCTTCTTTATCTAAGGATAGAAAATTAAAATCAAAGAAATTTACAAGGGATCAATGAAAACTTCTACCTTCCTCACATGTAAGCATGTGATTCTCAATAAGGCATTCCAAAGCCTGTCATAATTATTGCCAAACAAGAAGGAAAAATCAGATAACTAGTGTGAGAAATATGTACACAAGTACATATGCCACAAATGACAATCTCCCCATAAAGGAAATAATACATTTGAGCATTCTAAAGCCTGAGGACTACTGGTTACAACCTACATTGTATCAATTTACAAATTTAGAGAAACTATCATAAGAAAAACAAAACTCAGTTTCTTCAGTAATAGATGTTATATAAGTCTAAGGTATGTTAGCATTTTTTTCAGCATTAGAGTGATACCTAACGGGCCCAAGGAGGGGGCGGGGGAAAGGGATGTTCCATCAGTGTGATGAACCCCCTATCTAGAATTTGCAAGCAAATTTCCAACCATGTGAGCACAGCTCACAAGACAGATCCCAGCATTCCATGATACTACTAATGAACTTACAAAAGATGGTGTGGAGAATATCAATCCATACCTCATAGCATAAAGGATCCGCTTTTATAGCAGCTTTATACCTTTACAAAAACAAATACAGCAAAGAAAGTGAGTCTTTTTTAATCAAATAGGCAGAGATCATACTTTTTGTAACTCTTCACACAAGCAGCAAATAATTATACTTCTTCCTAGTAATAAATGCTGAAAAATAATAAGGCCCAGGGTAAATAAAGTTCTCAATAAGTATTTACAAGAACAAACAAATAAAAAGATAAAATGAATGAAACTTCTCCTATAAATTAAAATCAAATTTTGAATTTAAAATTTTTTTTACAAATTCTTCCATCTAACTTCTCCAAAAGATGAGGCACATAAGTTGCTTTTAACTTATGGTAGAAGGTTTCATTCATTTTACCTCCTATTTTCTTCTTCTATAAGTATCTATTAAGGAGTTTATCCAAACTAACCCTAAAATCATATCTATTTTACTTATCCATAAGTTAGAAAATAACAATCCAAATACCCCAAACATACTCACCACATTCTGGCCTGGGCACGGTTTTCTAAAGCTTCATATGCTTTGCCTCTTAAGAAGCATATTGCGGAGGATATCTGTTATAGCATAACAAAATGTATTCAAATTCAAATAACCAAAAAATAAGTAAATAAACAAGGGCATTCCCAATGCCTCGAATTCCCATTCTAACAAGATATTCCAAAAATTTCACTTGAACAATGCTATTCTAGCACATCATATCAAAGCAGCAGAAGTAATTCAAAATTTAAATTCAGCATTGGAGAACATTTCCAGAATCCAGATCAGGTTTAAAAATATGATATTATTATTTTTGTTGCCAAAAATAATATGCAAAGTTGACCAAGCCATATAAATACGAAACCCACATCTCCAAATCAACTAATCAATATTTCTAATCATCTATAATGTGTACAGTGCAAGGAACAAGAAACATCCCAGGTATTCTTATGCAATTAAGTTGGAGATAGCTCACCAAAGTCTGGCCACAGTTCCAGCTCACATAAGAATGGGAAATGAGTAAATTTAAACCAAAAATGCACTTTTTCAAGTTGGAATCCCTTTCGGATGAGATTATTATGTTTATCTATTTAAATGTCTTCATTAAATTAACAAAGAGACAAGCGACCTTTGCACATTTGATATTTTTTTTAGCAGAACATCTTTATCTTTAGCTAATGAACTTACAGGCTTGCCTTGTAAAGTCCAAGAATAATAAATAACCAGACACAAATTTAGTTGCATCAATATATATAAAAAATAAACAAGGAACTCACATTGATTTCACGATCTTCACAATCTTTATCCAAGTACATGACATTAGAGTCCTTCATATCATAAACATTTCCATCATCGTCCACTTTAGCCTCACCCAGCATCGACAGGCACTGATCCCACTCCTTCAGTTCCTCCTTCAATAACACCACGCCTCATTAATAAACACAAATTACAATAAATAAGAATAAACCCCAGTTACATCCTAAAATATTACTCTCTCTTCCATGATTTTAACTGATAACCAAACACATTAAATCATCCAAATAGGAGTCATCCCAATAAAGTGAGAGGGATCAACCCTTAGTTTTTACCAGCACGACTCAAATTAATTTGAAATTTCTTCCTAATCTGGATAGATATTGTTATTGTATTAGTAATTAGTAATTTACAAAGGGGGTAAATAAAACTTTCCCCCATTTACTAATGGCTCCTAATCCTGCCATGATCATTACGACGATGGGCTACCAATAGATGCTGGAATCCAATCATTTCCTTGAATTGAATTCTGCACTAAATACATTAACAAAAGCTCGGCATACTCAGTGATACAATGCCATACTCAATAACCTATGGACTACAAGTGAGTGATGGTAACATTTGTGAGGCACTAAATTGATATTTAATTCTTAATGAATTGATTTATTTAATCAGACACACTTGCTGAGAGCTAAAGAAGTTAAGTTAAAAGAACCAGAAACAAGAATAATTTACTTTGACATTCTACAGTCATGTGATTCATGAAGATACACTACACACAGGCCAAAAATTTACATCACAATCATGGTTTTAAATTGCGGTCGCAGTTGCAGTGAGCAAGAAGCCTTTTATATTGCAGGCAATTGCGGGAAAATGCAGCCACAATTGCAGTCACGGTGCGGTTACGGAGAGTCAAAATACCTTGACATTGCGGTTGCGGACTGCTATTTAAAACCATGATCATAATGCATAATGTTTCAACATTAGGAAACAGTCCACCATGCAGCAGAGAAGAATTTAAAATAACAATAATACGCATCGGTGATGAAATTACATTGGCAACCACATTCTAACTCAATAACCCTTATCCAGCTGCAAGTTATGGAGGATTTGATGACAGCACTATGCACAATGACGCAGAGTCACTTGGCATCAAGTTTCATAACCTTCTCAGTACCCTTTTCCAATTTCCCAACAGATACCACAAAAATCCCATTTAAAAGTTCCTTTTGAAATAACTATAAGTTGTAACTCATACTATTTGAATTCATTCAAAAATCACGTTTCAACTCGTTTAAATAAAAATAAAAAAAGACATCCCATTATTAGAATTGATGTGTATTTTCAATGAATGGTTTTAATCAATAATCAAATGAAAAAAGAGAAAAGGAAACAGAAGAATACGAGGCACTTGGCGGCGAGGTAGCGGAATCGGAGGTCGGTGAGGACGATTTTGGATGCGTTGAGGAGGTGGAAGGCGCGGCGGTAGTGGCGGCCGAGGAAGAGGGCCTGGGCCTGCATGTAGATGTCTGCGGGGTCGGCGGTGAAGGCTGCCACTTTGTCGGCGAAGAAGATGGCGGAGGAGTAGAGGTGCTTGCTCACGCAGTCCCGCACCACTCCTCGAAGCTTCTCCATCTCTTCCTCCCTCATCTTCCAAACTTTACTCTTTCACTCACTGCTTGCTAGGGTTTTGCTTATGAATTTGCTTGTGACTTTGAGGCCAAATTGTGACGGCGCCCGGGTGGTGGTCCTGCGACGGCGGTGCGACCTCACTTGCTCGACGGCAACGACGGCTGAGGCTGATGCGTTTAGGGTTTCAGTGGTTCACTTATGCGTCTGTTTCTTACGATTTTGTTACTTTTTCGTTCAAACTTCAAAACAACGTTGTTAATCCAAGGGAGGGAACGTTTTGTATCAAATTTTCAATTTTTAATAATCAAAATTAAGTGAATACCTAACTTATTATTATTTATAAATTAACATAATAGCAATCCGTTGTAGTCTAGTTGGTTAGGATATTCGGCTCTCACCCGAAAGACCCGGGTTCAAGTCCCGGCAACGGAAATTTTTAGTTTTAATTAATATTTTTAATTGTATTTTTGTCTCCTTATAATCGATCATTGTTATAGAAAAAATGGCTAGTTTTAGGAAGTGAGTGAGTGGATTGGCTAAACTTTTTAAAAATCATACCAAATTTAGTCAAAATCTTAGAATGCGTCTAGTTTTATATATACTAGTTTTTAATATGGGTAGACAATTTGTTTGTGTAATTATAGAATTATTTTGTATTAATTAATATAGTTTATTAAGGTTTTAAATTTTGAGTCAAATGGTCACTGATGATGGCCTCTCTACCGCCGCTTCCCTAATGAACAGCACATAAAAACATGATATTCATCATCCACAACAGTGACAGAGTTTGTTTTTTATAATTCATAATTTTATTTAATCATACTTATTGGCAAATTCTATAAACATAAAATAAAAATATACTAAATTAGTATCACACACGAAAAAAAACCTTTATCATTTTTGCTTATGAAGTTGAACATATTCCTTATGCAACAAAAAACAATATAAAATTAGAATAGATATAAAAATATTATAATATGACTAATATTCTATGTGTGCATCCACACCGGTCTCCGGCCTCCTTTATATGTATCTGTGCACATTATCCATTATCATTTGTGTAATACTTTTAAGAATTTAATTGAATTAATTGATAATAATATGTGTAGTATCTTTAACTCAATTCAATATTCCTATAAGTTAGTTGTGGAATCATATTTTTTCATTTGAAAAGAATATATTATATACTAAGGAAGTTTGTAATAAGAATAAGAAGGATATCGATAACTCATCCAAACCTAAAACATTATATGCTAAGGTAGTAAAAGATAAGAATGGTTGCAGATAATTGATCCAAATCGAAGAAGACATTACACCATAATTTATATAACTTATAATTATAATATATATGTCATTGTAAGTTAGGCATGTTGGCATTTTAGAAAAACTATTTTAGCAATGGCAAACCAAAAGAGATACAATGATAATAAACACAAAACTTTATAATAAGTGAAACTATTATTGTAAATCAAAACATTAAACCCAAACCTAATAACTCTTAGTTAACTTTTGTCACTCCAACCACCTTTCCCATTGCAGCATCAAAGGTAAAACGAATTTTGTCTCCCTTCTATAGTTTGTTATATTTGCAGTAATGCTTCCAACCTTTTCCAATCTTCATTGTGTTCTTGTGAAGTTAATGGATCAAACATTTGCATTTAATGATAACTCCACCCAATAACTCAAATGATTGAATCAGATTTAGCTTGCCTTAAGAAATTCGCAACATGGAGGGGTAAGTTCTAGCAAAAATGAAATATATTAACCACTAGAATTTTTGGGTATGCAAAGAATTGAAATAAGTGTATTCCAAAATTAAAAGTGAAAATAAAATAAGTGAAAGACAAAAATTTAACCATACAAATTGGCTTCTTGTTGCTTTGTACTTGATCAAGGATACTTCAAATAAGATTTCTTCTTTGTTGGTTGCATCAGGTGACTGAGGTTTGGGAAACTTATCACATTCGTCACCCTCTTGAGGTTGAAGTCGTTTATTTTTTAAAATAGTAATTAGGAACAATGAGTGAAAAGATATACAACAAAATAAAAGATTGAACCTCAACAGTTGTTCTATTATGAAAATGTAACCCAAAAAATTAATCATTGGTAGTCTCGTGTTTTGATTTCCTAACCTACAAATCCAATTACCTAATTGAGTAAATCATTGTATTGATTGGATTCATAAAATCTTATGATTAATTCTTTTAGTGGTAGTTCAAGATGAAAACTAAAGTTAAATTTAATTAAATGAAACAAAACTGGAAGTTGGAGAATATGTTTAGAACAACTCACATTTCCAAAAGAATGTGAAACTGATGAATTGGACAAAACATCTCCAAAATCATCCATCATATTCCTGAAAGTAGAACTTGAGAATTGAAATAAGACTTAAGTTAGAGTAGAATGTACTCCTCAGTATTAGTTTGAACTACTAAAAGTTGGAAGTCAAAACATAAAGTGTTTTTCATGTGTGATATAATAAGAACTTTACCAATTAAAGATTATGGAACACTTCTTTGAAGACTACATTTGTTGTAGTATTCAATGGTCTTCCTTCCTTATTATGTATCAAGATCTTCAATCCTTGTTTACTCTTAACTCTTAAGACTACTACATATAATTGACCATGGCTAAAAATTGGTCTAGGCAAGTAAAAGTCCAACATATTCTAGTGATTGACCTCAAGATTTGTTGATTGTCATGGCATATGACAGCATGATAGAAAACTGCCTCCTAATTAGTTTAAAATGTCATGGTGACAGTGATGGGGACATACACATTATAGGAATATATATCATGGTTTGCTAATCTTGTCACAGTTAGTCTTGTGCCATTACACAAACCTTCAGATTGATCTATATTTCTTAAAAGCATGATTGAACTTCCTACTTTAAGTTTAATTTTTTGATTAGGAGGTTCAGATGTCCTAAGAGAGTTTAGAAATTCAAGAGTAAGTGCTTCCAATGCTTGGTTGTCTGCTGCATTTGATTTGTCTACCATATCTAAACTTAAATATTCTTTTTCACCACCTACATTTATTAGAAAAATGGACAAATTAATGCAGAATGTGTTATGTTTGCAACACTTATTTCTAATTGAAAGATGCATAAACTAGAATAAATAAGTTAGTACATGGCACTAATGATAGAACAAAATCATTTATCTCATCAACAATATCAATTGTAGAAACCAAAATAGCTCTACATTGCAAATACTCCTCATTATTGTACTGGTCCATTAGATTTGGGTAGGTGCTGTTGACAATGCCATGTATAGGGTCATTAAAATTTGAGATGAGAAGCTCTTGTGGGATCTCTATTATAACATAACCATCATTTGATTTAGAAATTTTTTCATCTCCAATATCAAGTATCCATTGGGAAAAGCTATTGAGTTCACTTGCAGATGAGCTGTCCATACCAAACTGCAAATGCATATTTTTTGTCAAAGTCAACACTTCACAATGATCTCATATATATGATGCATTAATCATTGAATGAACAATATCAGATTGTCTTCCTCTTGGAATGACCGGTAAGATTTGACGAAAATCTCCACCGAAAACAATGACCTTTCCTCCAAATATTGTAGACGATTCATTACCAAGTCCCATGATGTCTCTCGGGCTTTTATCTAGTGCTTCAAGGAAAAATTTATGGGTCATAGGTGCTTCATCCCATAAATCAACTTTGTCACTTTCAAAAACTCAACTAATTCACTACCTTGGTGAATATTGCGAATTGAGTCATCAAAAGTAGGAATGAGAATCTTGAATTTAGAGTGTGTAGTTCGCCCTCCAGGTAACAACAATGATGATATTCCACTTGAAGCCACTATTAAAACAATTAACCGTTGACTTCTTATTGTCGAAGTTAATGTTTTCCACATGAAGGTTTTTCCTGTACCGCCATAGCCATATAAAAAAAACATCCTACCTTTCCTATTCATAACTCTCATAATTGTGTCAAATATATTTCTTTGCTCAATTGCAAAAGTAGTTAAATAAAATACATCATATTATAAAAGAAAAAAACAGTACTTGGATTGAAAATTTTAATCAATACGTCCTTTATCCATACATTTAAAAGTTATCCTTTACCTGTAAGAGATTTAAACTAATTATTAAATTGAGATTTTAATTCAGTAACATCATAATCCAGCTCTGCACAAATCAGCCTATTTCCCAAATGTGTTGTGACATAATGTTATGGACAAGGTATCGATGGAAATTCCTTTAGGCTTTTTCTGTTTTTTTCTAGTAAAATCTCAATCTCAATCAAAGTTAAATTTTGCAACTCTTGATCAGTAAGCTGCAAGTCTATACATAAAACACATTAAAATAAGTAATCAAACACAAATAGTAAAACATGACTCGTATTTGTTAATACTTGTTTAAGTATTTACCATGAATAGTTTACATTCTTCTTTGTTGAAACAAAATCCCAACTAAAAGCCAATGTCAGACTTTTATCCAGGCATCTCCGAGTCTATTAATGTTATTTGACAACAACATAGTGACAAGCAATTTCCTCAAAAGGTGACTTGAGCCCCAATGGTAAGCTACTCTAATTGTCTCAATGTATTCCTTATCATCTCCAATGAAACCCATAGCAAAACATGCTTCCTTGAAAGTTGGATATTCAATATTTCTCATAGTCTTAATTGCATCATAACTACATTGTCCTTTTGCAACGGTTAACATTAATATAAGAAAATATAACTCGTCTGTGCTTAGAGGAATCCATATCAACCTTACAATTGTATAACCTGATTTGTGTGGTTTCCAAGTTCTTCTAGTTTTGACATAGACATACTTGGACACAAACTGAGTATAGGTTAGATTCTTTGCCTCTGGATATTTTCTATTTGTATCCATCCAAGAGGTGAACATCGATTCGATAACACTTGGCTTTGAAAGAACATCATCAATCACTTCATTATCTTTAAAATAGACTGCTTGTTCACTAGGTAAGTGAAAGAATAACCTTTCAACAGTTGGTTTCCTGCTATGAATAGGAAAAGAAAAAAATTCTCTAGCAAGCTTCAACTGGTGATATATATCAACAATCCAGGTATTGCTTAATTTCATCAACTACCCCATCAGAACATGATACTTGGTGCTCAGTTGGAACAATGGTTGCTGTAATCCTATCATAACCCTTGTTGATGTACTTGAATAAATACTTAATTGAGGTACTCTAGTAACACCATTCCATGTTAATATGTGCTTGGAACTTTAATAATAGTCTGGGATTGTAAGGGACAATTGAGTGATTGTTAACTATTACACCATTTTTCAAAACAGTATAACCATTGTCTCTTTGCCTGTAGACCGGATAACCATCTTGATCAACAATGGTTGAATTCTGGAACTTCTTAGGATAATACCTAGAACACTTTCCACCTTTCATGCATGGTGATATTTTTTGGATGAACCACAGGGACCATGAATCATGTGAGCTTTCACCAAATTGTATAACTTAGGTTCATCTTGTTCACTTGGAATTTCAGCTGGAATAATCCGGTCTATATCTTCAGTAGTTGGGTATTTGCTCTGTGGATGTAAGAAGATAAGCAAGTGATATCGCTTTTGGAATTCAATTATGTACATATCTGTAAACAAAGCATAATTAAACATTCTTCAATAACTTTATAATTCTATGGTTAAAAGTCAATGAATAATTTTTAATTTGTATTGAAAAAGAAAATGTGACATACATGCAACCACTTTTCCCAAAATATGTTTCTTTGTAAAGTCTGCCAAAAGTTCTTCAAATTTGATTCTGAATACTCTTGACATTATATCAAGCCAATCAGGTGCTTTCAAATCCATAGACTTCAACGACCTTTCAATTTCTGGCCAGCAAGGATTACATGTAAAGTAACAAACAAATCTTGAAATCCAACATGGCTACATATAACCATCCCATCAAAATAAAGTTGATCCATGTAGCGTCGACCTCCTACGAATGATGAAGGTAAAATCATTCTTTTTCCTCTACTTGAACCTTTAGTTTAGACACCTTGCCATGATTCGGTCAAGTTATAATATTTGTCAACTCTTAGTTTTTCTTGATTCCTTCTAATAAAATTAAGTCTCTCTACCTCTAGCATTGCATAACCATCTACCAGGAATTGCTGAAAAAGTCTCCTAGACAGAAGCAGAGTTTGCACCTCATTTGCTCGAGTTTGGATTCTAAAACACATCCACTACTTGATTGTAATTCGAATCCTTTTTTTGAGAAGTATGTGTTGATCGGTGAAGAACATCATGTCTGTAACCATCTTCACCATAAGGAAACAAAAAAGGGTATTGAAATCTTAAATAGCTAGTATGCAATTCATCAATTCGTTGAAGTTTTCCATTATGTGTCTCCATAATAATATCTCTCTTTGAACCTGTATCAACATCCCCAAAAATTAGGGTAGTAACTTCAAATACAAGTGGTATGTTATATATTCTACCATTTTTATTTCTGTTAGAAATCAACACCAGTTTCAAATCATGCACAGGTTCAGTTTTTAGCCTTTCCTTCATCATCCTAAAGGACTTTGCATGTACATTGTATTCATCTAACATGATCAATAACTTGGACACAATTTCAGCATCTATGTTCTTTTCATTCCTACATTAATTAAAGTACCATTTAGAAATTTTTAGTATAGTATCTGACACTTAGATGATAGAATAAACTACATTAAAATTTTAATTAGTGTTATTGGAAGCTTTATACATACCCCATTGACTGAATCTGATTATGTATCTCATTTTCTATATCATAAATGTAAAGTTGTGCAAACTTAGGCGCATGGCCACGAAGAGGTAACAAACTCCCTATTTGGTGACATGATTTACCTTGTATCTTTATGGTTGGTGGTTCTGCACTGTTAGTAGATCTATTAATCTTAGCCCCCTTTGATGTAAATGTAAACATCATACTATAGGTCCTATGTTGTTGATAATTTCTGTTATCATTAGCATTGTTATCAAATAGAAGATGCTGGAGCAGAGGAGGTGGATCTTTCAAAAGAAGGAGCAGAACTTTGCCATCACCGTAACAAAGATAAAATCAGGGGATTGTAGTTTGTCTGTGCTTTGGTGTTCTTTCTTGATACCACATATAATCTTGGCAATGTGTACATTGAATTATTGGATCCCTAATATCAAAATATCCTACAATGAATAAAACTGATATTAGATATTGAGACTCAAGCTAAATTGATAACAAATATACAATATACAATATCTTCTAGTAGGTCATCAACAAAAATAGTTATGGGATTGGTAAATAGGTCATCATCCTCAGAATCAAAATTATTTTTAGAAATTAAGTAAGCATTATGAAGAAGAAAAATAATTTGTAATAGATGAACTACTCAGGTGATAAAAAGCATACCAAAGCTCTTAATGATTTTTAATCTTGTACCTGATAGAGCATTTATAATTTAAAAATTTTCTATTCTTCTTAGCTTGATTGACATCTCTTTGAATCTTATTTTCTCACCTTAACTCAGTTTTGGTTTAAGGAAAATGATTGAGCTTAATTGAGAATTGTAGCTAATTTAAGATTTTGTGTTTACTTGACTTATCTTCCTTATGCAGGCCCTAGAGGACACTACAAAACTCCATTTGGAGAAAGAACTTTATTGGGAGAAACACTTCACTACACTTCATTTTGTACAAAACTTGTTGTGCAAGCTTTCTCTTTTCTCTCTTTTTCTCTCAAGTGTTCTTCATTCTTCTTTATCATTTCAATTTTGTTCCACCATTTTCTTACAAAAATTTCATGGCTTCTGTGACACCTTCTACCCTCACAAATAACGAATAAAAGGAAATAAAATCATGCAGATTTTTTTTAAAACACATTGACTTTAAATTGATTTCAAAAGATAAAGGGTTCACATTCACTTAATGAAAATATAGTAGAAATTGTTCGAATAAAAACAACAAAGTTATCCTGGCTCAAAACAAGGTCGTCCATGCTGAATGAATAAAAAAAATGTAGATGCAATTGCCTTTGGTGTTTTGATGATGATCATAATGATATGATGCAACTGATGCAAATGGGCTTTTCAAGATTAAATTCAAGACAATACTTCAAGATTACAAGTCACAACATCAAGATGATCACTAGTATATTAGGAAGGGAATTCCTAATTGAATTAGCAAAGGTTTGGCCAAGTAATTTAAATTAAAAAGTGTTTTTTCAAAGAATTTATTCTCTGGTAATCGATTACCAGAGGATGTAATCGATTACCAGTGGCCAAATATGTTTTATAACAGCTACTAAAATTTGAATTCGAAATTTTAGACTGTGTAATCGATTACACAATTTTGGTAATCGATTACCAGCAGTTAATAAACGTTTTAATTCAAATTTTAAAAAGTTGTAATTGATTACACAATTCCTGTAATCGATTACCAGACAGGATTTTCAGAAAAATATTTCTAAGAGTCACAACTTTTCAAAGGCTTTATTCATGACTACCATTGGTCTATATATATGTGACTTATAACACGAATTTGCTCAGAGTTTTTCAGAACAACAAGTGTTTATCCTCTCAAAGAGCAAAAATCATTTTATCCTCTTAAGAATTCCTTGACCAATTCAATTGCAATTCATTAAGGAATTTTTTGAGTGTTCAATCTGTAAAATCTATCTCTTTCTAGAGAGATTCATTCTTCTTCTTCTCCTCATTCTCTAAGGGATTAAGAGACCGTGGGTCTCTTGTTGTAAAGGAATTCTAAACACAAAGGAAGGATTGTCCTTGTGTGTTTAGAACTTGTAAAAGGAATTTACAAGATAGTGAAACTCTCAAGCGGGTTGCTTGGGGACTGGACGTAGGCACAAGGGTGTGGCCGAACTAGTATAAATCTGAGTTTGCACTTTCTCTTCCCTTAATCTCCTTTGTTTATTATTGCTTTATATTCATATTCAAATTGTTTTATTTGAATCAATATTTAAGAAGTTCATTATTAAGGGAATTTATAACTTGAATAAAAAGTGAAATAGATTTTTAATTGGGGAAGTAGTTTGGAATATCTTAATTCAACCTCCCCTTCTTAAGATATCTGAGGCCACTTGTCTAACAAGTGGTATCAGAGCTTCATTCTTGTATAAAGTTTAGAAGCTTCAAGAAAAAGATGGCCTCAGCAAATTCCTTATTTCCAGAAGGGAATTCTATCAATAGACCTCCAATCTTTAATGGAGAGGGTTACCACTACTGGAAAACCCGAATGCAAATTTTTATTGAGGCAATAGATCTAAATATTTGGAAAGCCATAGAAATAGGGCCTTATATACCCACCATAGTAGAAAGAGTTTCAATAGATGGTAGTTCATCAAGTGAAAGCATAACTATAGAAAAACCTAGAGATAGATGGTCTGAAGAGGATAGAAAACGAGTACAATACAACTTAAAAGCCAAAAACATAATAACATCTGCCCTGGGAATGGATGAATATTTCAGGGTTTCAAATTGTAAGAGTGCTAAGGAAATGTGGGACACTCTTCGATTAACACATGAAGGAACTACAGATGTTAAAAGATCTAGGATAAATGCACTAACTCATGAGTATGAATTATTTAGAATGAATGCAAATAAAAATATTCAAAGCATGCAAAAGAGATTTACACATATAGTAAATCATCTAGCAGCCTTAAGCAAAGAATTTCAAAATGAGGATCTCATAAACAAGGTGTTAAGATGTTTAAGTAGAGAATGGCAACCCAAAGTAACGGCCATTACTGAGTCAAGAGATTTGTCTAATATGTCCCTTGCCACTTTATTTGGAAAGTTGCAGGAACACGAGATGGAACTATTGAGATTACATCAACATGAAGAAAATGACAAGAAAAAGAAAGGAATTGCTCTTAAAGCATCATCCTCAATTCAAGAAGAAAGTGATCAGGATAATGATCCAGATGATGATGATGATCTAAGTCTTTTTGTAAGAAGATTCAACAAGTTTCTTAAAGTAAGAGGAAATCAGAGGCGACCAAATTTTAAATCAAAGAGAAGGACAGAAAATTCATCCTCTACTCTAAAATGCTTTGAATGCAATCAACCTGGACATCTGAGGGTTAATTGTCCCATCTTCAAGAAAAAGATGGAAAAATCTGAAAAGAAAAATCATAGTGAAAAAAAATTGAAGAAAGCATACATCACATGGGATGAAAATGATATAGAATCTTTTGAAGATTCAGAAAATGAAGAGATAAATCTCTGCCTTATGGCTAAAAGTTATGAAAGTGATGAAGAGGTAACATCTTCAAATAACTTATCTATTTCTTTTGATGAATTGCAAGATGCATTTGCTGATCTGCATAAAGAGTCAATTAAACTTGCAAAATTAGTTTCATCTTCAAAGAAAACAATTTCAAATTTAGAAAATGAAATTTCGAAATTAAACAAAGAATTAGATCTTCTTAAAAATGAAGTCTCAATTTCTAAAACAAATGAAAAAGTTAATATCTCCACTATTTCTGACAAGAAGATATCAGATTCTTGTAGTTGTTGTGATAAATATGTAAAAGAAATTAAAGAGTTGAAAAATTCACTTGCAAAATTTTCATGTAGTAAAAATAATTTAGATGTTATATTAAGTAAACAAAGATATGTGTCTAATAAAAATGGACTAGGGTATAAATCTGAAAAACAACAAAAGTTTCATAAAAACTTTTCCACTTCCACACAAAAATGTAATTCTAATTCTATCACTTGTTTTTACTGTGGAAGAAGAGGACATGGCATATCAACTTGCTACTTCAAGAAAAATTACAGTAACATTAAAATGATATGGGTTCCAAAAGGATCCTCAGTTTATACTAACATGCAAGGACCCAATAAAGTTTGGGTACCTAAGTCAAAAACTTGATTATGTAGGTATCTTTGAGAAAGAAGTGGTACATAGATAGCGGATGCTCAAAACATATGACTGGAGATGCATCAAATTTTACACACATCTCTCCAAAGTAAAGCGAGCATGTAACATATGGTGACAACAACAAAGGTAGAATCCTTGGAGTGGGTAAAATAGGTACAAATTCTTCAAACTCCATTGAAAATGTTCTACTTGTTGAAGGCCTTAAGCACAGCCTGCTTAGTGTTAGTCAATTATGCGACAAAGGCTATCTAGTATCATTTGATTCTCAGAAATGTCTTATAGAACATAAGCATGACATTAATATAAAGCATGTAGGACATAGAGTCAATAATGTTTACATTATAGACTTAAGCATAAAACTAGAAAACAATCATTGCTTTCTTAGCAAACATGATGATCCTTGGTTATGGCATAAAAGAATTGCTCACATAAACATGGATCACTTAAATAAATTAATTTCAAAAGATTTAGTAGTTGGTTTGCCTAAATTGAAATTTGAAAAAGATAAACTATGTGATGCATGTCAAAAGGGCAAACAAACAAGAGTCTCATTCAAACCTAAAAATGTTGTTTCAACCACTCAACCCTTACAATTATTGCATATGGATTTATTTGGTCCATCTAGAACCATGAGTTTTGGAGGAAATTACTATGCTCTAGTTATAGTTGATGATTTCTCTAGATATACTTGGACATTATTTATTACACATAAAAGTGATTCATTCCAAGCATTTAGAAAACTAGCTAAAGTCATACAAAACAAGAAAAATCTTAAGATTGCATCCATTAGAAGTGATCATGGGGGTGAATTTGAAAACAAAGATTTTGAATTATTCTGTGATGAACATGGTATTGAACACAATTTTTCTGCACCTAGAACCCCTCAACAAAATGGAGTTGTTGAGAGGAAAAATAGGTCATTGGAAGAAATTGCTAGAACTTTATTAAATGATACTTCTCTTCCAAAGTATTTTTGGGCTGAAGCGGTCAATACTGCATGTTACATCATGAATAGGGCCTTAATAAGACCTATTTTAAAGAAAACCCCATATGAGTTATTTAATGATAGAAAACCTAATATTTCTCATCTACTTGTTTTTGGTTGCAAATGCTTTGTGCTCAATAATGGAAAAGATAATCTAGGAAAATTTGATGCAAAATCTGATGAAGGTATTTTTCTTGGATATTCATTACAAAACAAAGCATATAGGATATATAATAAAAGAACTATGAATATCGAGGAATCCATTCATGTTACCTTTGATGAATCTAATGCTATCTTGTCAAGAAAGAATATGCTAGATGATATTGCAGATTCTTTAGAACATATGAATATTCATGAACAAGATTCCAAAGGAAATGATAAAGGAAACAATGAAGATCCTCCAGAAGAAGTCAAATCCAATTATGAACTTCCAAGAGAATGGAAAGCTTCAAGAGATCATCCCCTCGACAACATTATTGGTGATATCTCAAAAGGGGTAACAACTAGACATTCTCTTAAAGATTTATGCAATAATATGGCTTTTGTATCTATGATTGAACCTAAAAATATAAAAGAAGCCATAGTAGATGATAATTGGATCATTGCCATGCAAGAAGAACTGAACCAATTTGAAAGAAACAATGTGTGGAAATTAGTAGAAAAACCTGAAAATTATCCTGTCATAGGAACAAAATGGGTTTTTAGAAATAAATTAGATGAACATGGTATAATTATTAGAAATAAAGCCAGGTTAGTAGCAAAAGGGTATAATCAAGAAGAAGGAATAGACTATGAAGAAACATATGCTCCTGTTGCAAGATTAGAAGCCATTAGAATGCTTTTGGCATATGCATCCATAATGGATTTGAAACTTTATCAAATGGATGTTAAGAGTGCCTTTCTAAATGGTCTAATTCAAGAAGAGGTATATGTTGAACAACCCCCTGGTTTTGAAATTCCTGATAAACCAAACCATGTTTATAAATTACAAAAGACTCTTTATGGTTTGAAACAAGCCCCTAGGGCGTGGTATGAACGCTTAAGCAATTTTCTTCTAGAAAAAGAATTCTCTAGAGGTAAAGTGGATACCACATTGTTCATAAAGAGAAAGCATAATGATATTTTGTTGGTTCAAATATATGTTGATGATATAATTTTTGGATCCACTAATGATTCATTGTGCAAGGAGTTTTCCCTTGATATGCAAAGTGAATTTGAAATGTCAATGATGGGAGAACTAAAGTACTTTCTGGGATTACAAATCAAGCAAACTCAAGAAGGTATATTCATCAATCAATCCAAGTACTGCAAGGAATTGATCAAAAGATTTGGGATGGATAGTGCAAAACACATGTCTACACCGATGAGCACTAGTTGTTACTTAGATAAAGATGAATCTGGTCAGTCTATAGACATAAAACAATATCGAGGTATGATCGGATCTCTTCTTTATTTATCTGCTAGTAGACCTGATATTATGTTTAGTGTATGTATGTGTGCTAGGTTTCAATCCAACCCCAAACAATCACATTTAAGTGCAGTAAAGAGAATCATGAGATATCTATTAGGAACAATCAATTTAGGATTATGGTATCCTAAGAATTCAACATGTAACTTAATAGGATATTCTGATTCTGACTTTGCCGGATCTAAAACTGATAGAAAAAGTACAAGTGGAACTTGTCAATTCATTGGATTGGCTCTTGTCTCATGGCATAGTAAGAAACAAAACAGTGTTGCTTTATCTACTGCTGAAGTGGAGTATATCTCTGCCGGTAGTTGTTGTGCACAGATTTTATGGATGAAGCAACAATTATCTGACTATGGCATCATTCTTGATCACATACCTACTAAGTGTGATAATACTAGTGCCATAAATCTATCCAAAAACCCAGTTCAACACTCTAGAACTAAACATATAGAGATTAGACACCACTTTCTTAGAGATCATGTCCTAAAGGGAGATTGTGTATTAGAGTTTGTTGATACTAAGAATCAACTTGCTGATATTTTCACAAAACCTCTCCCCAAGGAAGTGTTCTTCTCTATTAGAAGAGAATTAGGCCTCTTAGATGTAAGAGATTTAGAAAAATAGGGATTGATTGGTTGATTGATTGATTGACTGATTTACTCTTATTTATTGTTTGTAGATTATTTTGTTTGATCTTGTTTGAATTCTTGTTATTATGATAGAATTTATGATTTCTTGTGTATATAATAATTGAATGATTGAATTAAATGCATTAGTAGTGATAATTAATCATATTGGATGTGTTTTTAGCATAAACATAGATATTCTCTTAAGAAACTAGCCTAGGATAGGCTCTGGTAATCGATTACCATCCAGTGTAATCAATTACACATGAACAGGCAGACTGTAATCGATTACAACATCCTGTAATCGATTACCAGTAGGCTTATTGGTCATGTAATCGATTACCAATCCCTGTAATCGATTACAATACGTCATCTTCTATAAATACTCACGAAATCAGAGCTGCTGCGCAGCCAAAGCCTCCTCCACGTTTCCTCCATACCTAAAACTTCAAATCTTCGAATCTCACTCAATTCTTCACCAAATCACGTCCCGTAAAGCCCAATCTTCCTCTTTCACTTCCACCGATCAAAATCCACAAAAACTTCATCAAATGGCAGAGCCATCGAAGAAGAGAAAGGGATCATCCTCCACCGCTGCTGCTGCTGCCCATCGCCGCCACGGCCCATCCGGAGCACCCACAACACCTATTCATCCTTCTTTGTCATCTCCAAGATCATCAACATTGTTTTCATCCGATGATCAGCATCTACGGTACCTTTCTCAGTTTTCTTCTAGAATAATCTTAGACCCTAAGTACCTAGACGTAGAATTCTTTAATGATGAAACGTTTGATTGCTATCAAGTGTTTCAAAATTCTGGTCTTGTTGATTTCATGTCATTAAAATTGCCATATTATCCTGAACTTGTAAAGGTCTTCTACTGCAATTTAAAAATTCAGGATGACATTATTATTTCTGAGGTGCATGGTATTTCTATGGTCATTGATCAGTCACTGTTCTTTTCTTTGACTCATTTACCCAGTCAAGGTGCACCTTTTGAGGGCACCATTGTTGATGACTGGAAATTTGATTATTCGAGTCATGATGCTCGTCGCATGGTCTGCAATGATCAAGCTGAAATGACCGGTAGATTGCTGGCCGGGTCATTAACATTTGATAATCGCATCATGCACTATATAATTGTTAGGATTTTGCTTCCTCGGTCTTCAAATTTAGCACAAGCCTCTGAGGAGGATTTGATTCTTATGTGGGTTTTTCTTACCGGTCGTCAGATCGACTGGGCTCATTTGGTTCGGTACCGAATGCATAAGGCATTACGGGCTAATGCACCTCTCCCTTATCCACATTTGATTACTCTGTTTTTGCGTCATTTTCAAATTCCGCTTGATGATGAACCCTTTGTTCAAGTCAAGCGTTCCTTTGCAATTGGTGCTGGTGCAGTGACCTCCTTTGGGTACCGTAAAGATCGGAATGGTCAATGGCTGAAGAAGGATGCAATTCCTGCTCAAGATGAATGTACTCCTTCACCTCCTCCTCCATGCGAAGATTCCGCACTCATGAATGAAGTCCTCTCCGAATTATGGGGTCTTCGTTCTTATGTTGGTGACCGCTTCGACTCGTTAGATACACGCTTTGCCGGTATGGACATTCGCCTCACACAACTTGAAGAGGATGTCGGATACATTCGTCAGAGTTTCGATCTTCCACCACCACCTCCGTCTTCTTAGACTTTAGTTTCTGATTATATGTCTTTTATAAGCCGTGTATTTTTGGTTGTTTAGTTTCTTAGAGTTTAAATTATTACGATAAGTACTTTATTTATTTATCTTGCGGTTATTTGGATTTCAGCCTTTTCTGCTTTGACATTATGTGGTTGTTGACGTTTTGAGTTATTTGGATTCTGGTTGATTATTTCTTGTTTGTGAATTTGGATGGTTATGCCTTATACTCCATTGTTATATCTTTCTACTCCATTGTTATATCTGTGTTGATTCTCGAGTTCTTTGGCTTTTTGATGTTGCCAAAGGGGGAGAAAAGGTTGTAGAAAACTCTTAACAACCTTAGAAATTAAGTGATCATAAATTCCGAAATATAGGGGGAGTAAACGCACATTTTATCTATATACAATTGTTTGTTGCTTGCTTGAATTTTGATTTCAGGTATTGTATTGTCATCATCAAAAAGGGGGAGATTGTAGATGCAATTGCCTTTGGTGTTTTGATGATGATCATAATGATATGATGCAATTGATGCAAATGGGCTTTTCAAGATTAAATTCAAGACAATACTTCAAGATTACAAGTCACAACATCAAGATGATCACTAGTATATTAGGAAGGGAATTCCTAATTGAATTAGCAAAGGTTTGGCCAAGTAATTTAAATTAAAAAGTGTTTTTTCAAAGAATTTATTCTCTGGTAATCGATTACCAGAGGATGTAATCGATTACCAGTGGCCAAATATGTTTTATAACAGCTACTAAAATTTGAATTCGAAATTTTAGACTGTGTAATCGATTACACAATTTTGGTAATCGATTACCAGCAGTTAATAAACGTTTTAATTCAAATTTTAAAAAGTTGTAATTGATTACACAATTCCTGTAATCGATTACCAGACAGGATTTTCAGAAAAATATTTCTAAGAGTCACAACTTTTCAAAGGCTTTATTCATGACTACCATTGGTCTATATATATGTGACTTATAACACAAATTTGCTCAGAGTTTTTCAGAACAACAAGTGTTTATCCTCTCAAAGAGCAAAAATCATTTTATCCTCTTAAGAATTCCTTGGCCAATTCAATTGCAATTCATTAAGGAATTATTTGAGTGCTCAATCTATAAAATCTATCTCTTTCTAGAGAGATTCATTCTTCTTCTTCTCCTCATTCTCTAAGGGATTAAGAGACCGTGGGTCTCTTGTTGTAAAGGAATTCTAAACACAAAGGAAGGATTGTCCTTGTGTGTTTAGAACTTGTAAAAGGAATTTACAAGATAGTGGAACTCTCAAGCGGGTTGCTTGGGGACTGGACGTAGACACAAGGGTGTGGCCGAACCAGTATAAATCTGAGTTTGCACTTTCTCTTCCCTTAATCTCCTTTGTTTATTATTGCTTTATATTCATATTCAAATTGTTTTATTTGAATCAATATTTAAGAAGTTTATTATTAAGGGAATTTATAACTTGAATAAAAAGTGAAATAGATTTTTAATTGGGGAAGTAGTTTGGAATATCTTAATTCAACCCCCCCTTCTTAAGATATCTGAGACCACTTGTCTAACAAAAAAAACTAAAACAGAAAGCATAACACAATTATATCGTTTATGGAAAATATAACATGCGAAGTAAAATCCTATGGCCCAATGTCACACTTATCAGAGCATGTCTCTATCATAGACTAAGTCTCTCCAACTCTATCATGGAACTCATTATATGATGACTCACCTGAAACAAAATGGCAATCAACCCAAACACAAACACACACTGGAGTGAGTTATCACATTCGTATATTATAAAACATTAGAACATGTGGAACATATAATACTTAAAGTTGAATTTATATAAATAACATCACTTCACAAAATCACACACATTATTCACACCCATTAGAGTTCACACACTCCAGGTAATAACATCAAACCACAATTGTTAACTCAATGAAAGTCAAACACAAGCGTTATGCGAAAAATACACTAGACTCAAGCCTACATGGAATGTGGTACCATTTTTCAGTGAAAAACCTCCTCAAGCGCCTAGGTGTACATGACAGGACATGCCTCACAATGGGTAAGTCAGGTCACACTCACTAAGTGAAATCATAGGGAGACCAATCAGGGTCACACTGTTTTGCGAGAATGTTCCAACCATGTGGGATCGGCACCGACTTAAAGGAGCACTCAAACTGGATGATCCCCAAGACCTACACTCCGAAGAGTCCGTCAGGGCCTCTCCCTCCTGATTCAGGTCCAACCCAAAAAAAACATTTGAACACATAGACTCTACCGATGAATTATGCAATGCACACAACTACTTAATTGTTTTCAAAATCTCAATTTTATATATATATATATATATATATATATATATATATATAATATATTTTAACTCAATGTACCTCAAGTGATTAAACTCGTCAGGTTCCCACAGTAGATCCCATCACAACTCATCGCGCATTAACTCGTCGCCCTTAAAGGGTTTTACAATTGTGTGATTACATAATTCATGACTCACAATTCAAAACATACAACATCTCAACAATCATGTAATTCATAATCCATTAAATACTAAATAATTATCACTTACACACAATCCCAATCACAATTTCATAATAAAATAATTTATCACATCCCATGCATCCTACACATATAATTCAATAGTAACATTTACTTGACACAACAAAAAAATATAAATTAAACCGAAATATATTAATTCAACAAAATAAATAAAAAAACTTCTACAACAATTAATTTATAAAGTCACAACAATAATCACTATGAAAAAATAATGTCTATAACCTTATTATTTATTTATTTATTATTATTATTATTACACATCACAGTGAAAATGCATACTTGAAATACACTAAGACTAAAATAAATAGAGTACCAAACCATTTTTTTTATACTTCCAAATGTTTCTTAATGCTCAAATATATTAATTAAACAAAATAAAAATAATTATTATCAAGCAATAATTTTACAACAATATATAATTTATTATTATACAAATATAACATATACAACTAAAAAGAAATAAACTAATAATTTCACAACACTATTTAATTTATTCTGAAAAGCAATAAACAATAGTTTCACAACAGTATTTAATTTATAACAAAAAAAAACTTACTTATTATCAATTGTATTTGCTAAAAAAAATATTCGAACACGTAACTAAAAGAGAATTTGTACCCGGCGTTTCCAAATAAAAAAAGGACGTGGTCACAAAATTTGTGATATAAAATTAATGGCCACTTTATTAAGTAAGCAAGTATAACCAACCAAATGAAATCAATTAAATCCATTAATTAGTAAATTAAAAAGCTTTTATTTTAAAAATAAATCTCTACGAAGAGGAGTGTAAATCTTTTCATCTTCTTTCTTTTCAAATATACTAAAATCAAGCCTCAAGAAGAATTTCTTAATGCTCCAATTAATATGTATTAAAACTGCACAAAGTCTCAAACATCAAAAGCACTGCAGCAAGGAAATCAAGCTCTATTTGGCCAGTACGGGTTCCTTCACTTTCTCGGAAATCAAACAAAAAAAAAATGGAAAACAAGGAAGAAGCATAGTACCGAAATGGTGTTGGAGAATATATATATATATAAACAAAAGAGATATATGTATATCTATATATAATGTATTTTCAACAAAGCCATACAGTAAGTGATTCATAAATTTTGATTACAAACAAAAGGAAAAATAATTAAATGACAGGCATAAAACAACGAAAATTATATGCGTTAATATACAAAAAGAAATCAAGTAATAACCATTAATAATTAAAAAAAAATTGATATATACTAAAAAAATATCATATCAATATACATTAAACATGATCATAGAATTTCATGAATTAAAATTTTATAAAAAAAAACAACCCAAAATACCCCAAAATTGATCCTCCAGAGATCCCTATACATGTTCCTTCTAATCCAGAAGCGTGAGTAACTCATCCCTTACCTCGATGTAGTCGTTCAAACTTTCTCCGTTAGCAATCGTGACGTTTCTGGTACTCTCTAGAGCTCATCCTTTGGTTGCTCTGTTAGGATTCTAGTGCGTCAGAAAAAGAAAAAGGAACAAAAGTGTTTTGTGAAAGCTGCTCTAGGTTAAAATTTTGGCTTATATAGTGGGAAATTATGACCTATTTAATTTTATTTATTTATTTATTTATTTAATTTATTTATAAGAGAGCTTAAAAGTTACGGCTGTTACAATTCCATCCCCCTTAATAGAAGTTTCCCCTCGAAACTTACCCGTATCGAATAAGGTAGGATATGCATCACGCATTTGACCTTTTAGTTCCCAGGTAGCATCCTTGCTTGAAGCACTTCCCCAAATCTTTTTCCCCCTTAGCTGCTTAACCATACGATCGTCGATCCTCAGTGGTTGTGCTTCATATGTCAAGTTCTCTTTCACTTGGACATTGTCCAACTCAATCACGTGCGACAAATCATGGACATATTTTCTGAGCTGAGAGATATGGAAGACACTATGGAGATTTGAGAGGGATGGTGGCAAAGCCACTTGATACGCAACTGGGCTGACATGCTTTAGGATTTCAAAGGGACCAATGAGTCTAGGTGTGAGCTTATGGGACTTCAATGCCCTACCAACCCTAGTCCACAGAGTGACTCTCAAGAATACATGATCACCTACAGCAAATTCAAGATCCTTTCTTCTCTTATCATAGTAGCTCTTTTGCCTACTTTGGGCTACTCTCATCCTTTCTTGGATCAACTTGACCTTTTCAATGGTCTGTTGAACCACCTCAGGTCCTAAGTCAATGCTCTCATCGGGATCTACCCAACATAGAGGTGTCCTACATCTTCTACCATACAATGCCTCGTAAGACGCCATACTTATACTAGAGTGAAAACTATTGTTGTATGTAAATTCTATCAAGGGTAAGAAACTATCCCAACTACCCTTCTGCTCTAACACACAGGTTCTCAAGAGGTCCTTTAAGGATTGGATGGTGTGCTCGGTTTGACCATCAGTTTGTGGATGGTAAGCAGAACTCAACCTAAGCTTTGTCCCCAAGGCTTTATGAAGACTCTCCCAAAATCTAGAGGTAAATCTGGGATCTCTATCAGAGACTATGCTAGAAGGAACACCGTGTAGTCTAACTATTTCACTGACGTACAAGCTAGTCAACCTCTCTAAGGAATATCTAATGTTAATTGGGATTAAATGAGCAGATTTCGTCAACCTATCTACAATAACCTAAATGGAATCTAAACCTTTGGGGGTCCTAGGTAACCCCACCACGAAATCCATGGAGATGCTATCCCACTTCCACTCAGGTATCTCTAAAGGTTGCAACTTCCTTGAAGGCTTTTGGTGTTCTATCTTAGCCTTTTGACACACTAGGCATGCAAGGACAAACTCATTAACTTCTCTCTTCATACCTGGCCACCAAAACATCTGCCTAAGGTCCTGGTACATCTTAGTCGCTCCCGAGTGGATACTCAGACTACTTCTATGGCCCTCTTCCAAGATCGTTCTCCTAAGCTTGGGTACACTAGGAACACACACCTTATCCTGAAATCTTAAGACTCCATCAGTTCCCACTCTAAAACTACTCTCTCTCCCTGCGACTATGGACTCTATTTGAGCTGACAAGAATGGGTCCAACTTCTGACCCTCACGGATCTCGCTCAAGAGTTCGCTGGTGACTCTCAACATACCCAACTTAATGCTACTAGAGGTGATCTCACATGCCAAACTCATGTCTCTAAACTGCTCTAAGAGGTCTAACTCTCTAACCATCAAAGCAGACATTTGAAGGGATTTCCTACTCAAGGCATCAACTACAACATTGGCTTTACCTGGGTGATAGCTAAGCTCAAAACTGTAATCCTTAAGGAACTCTAACCATCTCCTCTGCCTCATGTTAAGCTCTTTTTGATAAAACAAAGATCTAAGGCTCTTATGGTCACTAAACACCTCAAATTTAGATCCATAAAGGTAATGCCTCTAAAGCTAAAGAGCAAAAACTACGGCTGCTAACTCAAGATTGTGTGTAGGATAATTCCTTTCATGTATCTTAAGCTACGGAGAAGCATAGGCCACTACCAGTCCCCGTTGCATAAGCACCCCACCCAAACCCATCTTGGATGCATCACAGTACACCACAAAAGGTTCACTCGGGTCAGGTAACACTAAAACTGGTGCAGTGGTCAATCTTTCCTTAAGGGTACGAAAACTACTCTCACACTGGGCATCCCACTCAAAAACTTGACCCTTACAAGTAAGCTTAGTCAAAGGTAAGGCTAGCTTAGAAAAACCCTCTATGAATCTACGGTAGTATCCTGCTAAGCCATGGAAACTCCTAATCTCAAACATTGACTTAGTAGAAAAACCCTCTATGAATCTACAGTAGTATCCTGCTAAGCCAAAGAAACTCCTAATCTCAAACACTAACTTAGGACTCTCCCAACTCATCACTGCCTCTACCTTGGAAGGATCTACTGTTATCCCTCCCTTGGATATAACGTGCCCTAAGAAGCTCACCTCCTCTAGCCAAAAATCACACTTGGACAACTTAGCATACAATCTATTGTCTTTGAGGGTTTGCAACACAAATCTCAAATGCTCCTCATGTTCCTCTCTAGTCTTAGAATACACCAAGATATCATCTATGAAGACCACTACAAAACTATCTAGGTAGGGGTGAAAGATCCTATTCATATAATCCATGAACACACACCAGGGGCGTTGGTCACACCAAAAGGCATAACAAGTACTCATAATGGCCGTAACGGGTCCTGAAGGTAGTCTTCGGAACATCTTCTGGCTTCACTCTAATCTGGTGGTAACCTGACCTAAGATCTATCTTACTAAATACACAAGCTCCTACTAATTGATCCATCAGGTCATCTATCCTAGGCAAAGGGTACCTATTCTTAATCGTTACCTTATTCAACTGACGATAATCTACACATAGCCTCATAGTCCCATCCTTCTTCTTAACTAACATCACTGGTGCTCCCTAGGGTGACACACTAGGCCTCACAAACTGTTTCTTAAGATCGCTCAACTTTATAGGGGACATCCTATAAGGTGCTATGGATATGGGTCCAATACCGGGCACTAGGTCTATAGAGAACTCGACCTCTCTCTCAAGTGGTAATCCTGACACCTCCTCAAACACCTCTAGAAACTCTCACCAATAGTATATCACTCACAAGGGTTTTGGTCTCAACACTCATACTAGCTAAGATCATGTATACCTGTACATCCTCCTTTAAAGATGCCTCAACTTGGTTAGCAAACAAAAACATATCACCTTCACTCACACTAGACTCATGAAAGACAATAGATTTCTGAAAATAATTTAATAAGACATGATTGAAAGATAACCAGTCCATACCAAGAATAACATCAATCTGACTCAAAGGTAAAAAAACTAAGTTAATCAGAAATTGTCTTTCAGAAATTAAGACAGGACATTGCAAACACACATAAGAAGTTAAAATAGACCCACTAGCAGGTGTATTCACAATCAAGTCAAATTTCAAGGAAGACACATGTAAGGCAAGTTTTTCAACACAGACATGAGAAATAAACGAATGGGTCGCACCTGAATCATCCAATACAACCAAGGGAACTTGACTTATGAAACACATACCTTGAATGAGATCATCAGACTGTGCGGCATCAACACCACTAAGAGCAAACACTCTCCCTGTGGTCCTTGATCGTCCATTCTGATTATTCAGACTTCCACTCATCTTCTCCCTCCTCAGATGTGGTTAATTGGTACTGAGGTGGCCCTTACCTCAGCAGTTGAAACAAGTCACGTCACTATTTGGGCACTCACGAGCAAAATGACCCATCTTACCACACTTAGCACATCGGGTTGGCGTAGCAGGTGTAGCAGGAGCACCACCACCACCTCTACCAGCAGGTTGAGACACTCTGTTAACTGACTGAGAACTCCCACCAGCTAGGTGATGTCCTCCACTGGTCCTTTGTCCCCCAGAATGGTTTCCATATTTCCCGAGAGGGGCAGAATGTGGCTTAGCAAGACTGTGAGTCACAGGCTTCTTCTCTTTCCCATGACTAGCATTGGCATTCCTGTAAAATGCAACCTTCTCCCGCTGATCTTCATCAAAGATCCTACACATGTTGGTCAACTGTGCAAAGTTATGAATACTGTGATAATTCACCATCATCTTTACTTCTGGTCGGAGGCCATTAACAAATTTTACACATTTGGACCTCTCCCTAGCTTCCCCTTGATAATGAGGAAAATACCTTACAAGGTTCTCAAATCTCGCTGCATACTCCGTCACTGTCATACTCCCCTATTTCAGCTCGAGGAACTCCATCTCCTTTTTGTTCTTCACATCTTCTAGAAAATACTTCTCCAGAAAAGTCTATCGGAAGGTCCCTCATGGGACAACAACACCACATGTTCCCTCTAAACGTGGGCGAGTGTTCTCCCACCAATACTCTGCCTCATCCGCCAACATATGAGTAGCAAACAACACCTTTTGTTGGTCTTGACACTCCGTCACCCGGAAGATCTTGTCAATCTCCCTTAGCCAAGCCTCAGCACCCTCAGGAAGCGATCTAAACCATGGTACATAGTTGCTCCTCCACCGCCTCCCCGATTGGCCATAACTTGCGGCAAGTTGTTCAAGGCCTCGGTAAGAAGTCGTTCTCGTTCATTTCTCGCAACCATTACTTCCTATGTCACACAAGAAACAAAAATTTGAAAAGAAAAAGAAGAAAAAAAAAATACCAACACAATAAAGTACACTTCTAATCAAACAAAACAAACACAACGCATCAGAGTACACAAGGAAACACAGAAAGCTCATAACACACATAGCCGAAAGGTCCGACCTACTCTGATACCACTAAATGTGACACCCTCTACCCTTACAAATAACGAATAAAAGGAAATAAAATCATGCAAATATTTTTTTTAAAACACATTGACTTTAAATTGATTTCAAAAGATAAAGGGTTTGCATTCACTTAATGAAAACATAGTATAAATTGTTCGAATAAAAACAACAAAGTTATCCCGACTCAAAACAAGGCCGTCCATGCTGGATGAATAAAAAAAAACTAAAACAGAAAGCATAACACAATTATATCGTTTATGGAAAATATAACATGCGAAGTAAAATCCTATGCTCCAATGTCACACTTATCACAACATGTCTCTATCACAGACTAAGTCTCTCCGGCTCTACCATGGAACTCATTATATGATGACTCACCTGAAACAAAATGACAATCAGCACAAATACAGACACACACTGGGAGTGAGTTATCACATTCGTATATTATAAAACATTAGAGCATGTGAAACATATAATACTTAAAGCTGAATTTATATAAATAACATCACTTCACAAAATCACACACATTATTCACACCCATTTGAGTTCACACACTCCAGGTAATAACATCAAACCACAATTGTTAACTCAATGAAAGTCAAACACAAGTGTTATGTGACAAATACACTAGACTCAAGCCTACATGCAACGTGGTATCATTTTTTTGTGAAAAACCTCGTCGGGCGCCTAGGAGTACATGACAGGACATGCCTCACAATGTGTAAGTCAGGTCACTCTCACTAAGTGAAATCATAGGAAGACCAGTCAGGGTCACACTGTTTTGTGAGATTGCTCCAACCATGTGTGATTGGCACCGACTTAAAGGAGCACTCAAACCGGATGACCCCCAAGGCCTACACTCTGAAGAGTCCGTCAGGGCCTTTCCCTCCTGATTCAGGTCCAACCCAAAAAAAACATTTGAACACAGAGACTCTACCTATGAATTATGCAATGCACACAACTACTCAATTGTTTTCAAAATCTCAATTATATATATATTTTTTAAAATACATTTTAACTCAGTGCGCCTCAAGTGATTAAACTTATCGGGTTCCCACAGTGGATCCCATCACAACTCATTGCGCATTAACTCCTCACCCTTAAAGGGTCTTACAGTTGTGTGATTACATAATTCATGGCTCACAACTCAAAACATACAACATCTCAACAATCATGTAATTCACAATCCATTACGTACCAAATAATTATCACTTACACACATTCCCAATCACAATTTCATAATAAAATAATTTATCGCATCCCATGCATCCTACACATATCATTCAATAGTAACATTTACTTGACACAACAAAAAATATAAATTAAACCGAAATATATTAATTCAACAAAATAAATAAAAAAAACTTTTACCATAATTAATTTATAAAGTCACAACAATAATCACTATGAAACAATAATGTCTATAACCTTATTATTTATTTATTTATTATTATTATTATTAATATTACACATCACAGTGAAAGTGCATACTTGGAATACACTAAGACAAAAATAAATAGAGTACCAAACCATTTTTTTATACTTCCAAATGTTTCTTAATGCTCAAATATATTAGTTCAACAAAATAAAAATAATTATTATCAAGCAATAATTTTACAACAATATTTAATTTATTATTATACAGATATAACAAATGATGCAATCCTACCCCACAAGGGCATTGGATAGAAGACTCCAAGTAGATTGGGCCAGAGACCCAAGGGAAGGCCCTAGGGTTCTCATGAGCCTTAGGGTAGATTTCGAGCTCATGGACTAAGTATGAGCCCGCTTATCTTTATAAATATTAGAATAGGTTTTTCCTTCGTTTGGGCCTTGTATTTTGGCCATTCTAGTAGTATAGGGTTTTAGCCTTATATTTCGAGGCATTTTGAGTAGTCTTTGTAGTAGGGACTTTTTTGTATTTTCATGTATTTTGTCATGGGGTGAGCTTAGCTATTATAAGGGGTGTGTAGCTAAGCTCTAGCTTCTCATCTCAAGGAGGTGAGCTTAGCTATAAGAGAGGTGTGTGTAGCTAAGCTCTAGCTTCTTTAGGAATCTTCTCAAGGAAGCTTCTCAAGGAGGTGAACTTAGTTATTAGAGGGGTGTGTGTAGCTAAACTCTAGTTTCTCAAGGAAGTTTTCTCAAAGAAGCTTCTCAAGGAAGTTTTCTCAAGAAAACTTCTCAAGGAAGCTACCTTGTCTATAAATAGAAGCATGTGTAACACTTATTGTAACTTTGATGAATGAAAGTCTTATGAGACACACTTCAAAGTTCCACTTCTCTCCCTCTTTTATTCCTTCAATTTCGTTCTCCCCCTTCTCTCTTTCTTTTCCTCCATTAAAGCATCCTCTTCAAGCTTCTTATCCAAGACACATTCTTGGTGGTGAAGCTTCTTCTTCCATGGCTTATTCCCTAGTGGATGGTGCCTCCCCTCTCCTCTTCTCCTTTGCCTTCCGCTGCATCTCCATGGTGGAAAATCACCATCGAAGGACCTCTTCTCCTTGATGGAAGCTTGCTTGTGGAGCTTCTATGGAAGCTGGATCTTTGAGCTTCAATGAGGTCCTTCAATGGTGATTTTCCACCATGGAGAGGGGAGGCACCATCCACTAGGGAATAAGCCATGGAAGAAGGAGCTTCACCACCAAGAATGTGTCTTGGATAAGAAGCTTGAAGAGGATGCTTTAATGGAGGAAAAGAAAGAAAGAGGGGGGAGAACGAAATTGGAGGAATAAAAGAAGGAGAGAAGTGAAACTTTGAAGTGTGTCTCATAAGACTTTCATTCATCAAAGTTACAACAAGTGTTACACATGCTTCTATTTATAGACTAGGTAGCTTCCTTGAGAAGCTTTCTTGAGAAAACTTCCTTGAGAAGCTTCTTTGAGAAAACTTCCTTGAGAAACTAGAGCTTATCTACACACACCCCTCTAATAACTAAGCTCACCTCCTTGAGAAGCTTCCTTGAAAAGATTCCTAAAGAAGCTAGAGCTTAGCTACACACACCTCTCTTATAGCTAAGCTCACCTCCTTGAGATGAGAAGCTAAAGCTTAGCTACATACCCCCTATAATAGCTAAGCTCACCCCCATGACAAAATACATGAAAATACAAAAAAGTCCCTACTACAAAGACTAATCAAAATGCCTCGAAATACAAGGCTAAAACCCTATACTACTAGAATGACCAAAATACAAGGCCTAAACGAAGGAAAAACCTATTCTGATATTTACAAAGATAAGCAGGCTCATACTTAGCCCATGGGCTCGAAATCTATCCTAAGGCTCATGAGAACCCTAGGGCCTTCCCTTGGATCTCTGGCCCAATCTACTTGGAGTCTTTTATCCAATACTCTTGCGGGGCAGGATTGCATCATATAACATATACAACTGAAAAGAAATAAACTAATAATTTCACAACACTATTTAATTTATTTCTTAAAATCAATAAACAATAGTTTCACAACAGTATTTAATTTATAATATTAAACATATCAATTTACACAAAAAATAGCTTTCTTACATATGTATATGATCGTTACAATATAATATTTTTTACAAAAAGAAACTTACTTATTATCAATTGTATTTGCTAAAAAAAAATATTCGAACACGTAACTAAAAGGGAATTTGTACCCAGCGCTTCCAAATAAAAAAAAGGACATGGTCATAAAATCTGTGATATAAAATTAATGGCCACTTTATTATGTAAGCAAGTATAACCAACCAAATGAAATCAATTAAATCCATTAATTAATAAATTAAAAAGCTTTTATTTAAAAAAAATCTCTACGAAGAGGAGTGTAAATATTTTCATCTTCTTTCTTTTCAAATATACTAAAATCAAGCCTCAAGAAGAATTTCTTAATGCTCCATTTAATATGTATTACAACTGCACAAAGTCTCAAACATCAAAAGCACTACAGCAAGGAAATCAAGCTCTATTTGGCCAGTACGGGTTCCTTCACTTTCTTGGAAATCAAACAAAAAAAATGGAAAACAAGGAAGAAGCGCAGTACCAAAACAATGTTGGAGAATATACATATATACAAACAAAAGAGATATATCTATATCTATATATAATGTATTTTCAACAAAGGCATACAATAGGTGATTCATAAATTTTGATTACAAACAAAAGGAAATATAATTAAATCACAAGCATAAAACAACGAAAATCATATGCGCTAATATACAAAAAGAAATCAAGTAATAACCATTAACAGTTAAAAAAATCTGATATATACTAAAAAAAAATATCATATCAGTATACATTAAATAGGATCATAGAATTTCATGAATTAAAATTTTATAAAAAAAAACAAACCAAAATACCCCAAAATTGATCCTCCAGAGATCCCTATACATGTTCCTTCTAATCCCGAAGCGTGAGTAGCTCATCCCTTACCTCGATGTAGTCGCTTAAATGTTCTCCGTTAGCAATCGTGGCGTTTCTGGTGCTCTCTAGAGCTCCTCCTCCGGTTGTTCTGTTAGGGTTCTTGTGCGTTAGAAAAAGAAAAAGGAACACAAGTGTTTTGTGAAAGCTGCTCTAGGTTAAAATTTTGGCTTATATAGTGGGAAATTACGACCTATTTAATTTTACTTATTTATTTATGTATTTAATTTATTTATAGGAGAGCTTAAAAGTTACGGCTGTTACAGCTTCTCCATCGGTGATGATCATGGAGGGCTAAAGAATTAATCAATCCAATGATCCACTCTAAGTAGAGCTGAATTTGAGTCCTAGTTTGAGATTTCTACTCTTTGTGAATGTTCTTCTTTCTCTTCAATCCTATTTTTATTTTTCATGATTGTGATTACGTTTAGGATTGAAAATGGATTAGGTTATGGATTAATTTCCTAATTTCAAAAATTAATCACAAATTGTTTGGATGATTGTCCACTCTAATTTGCGATTTCAAACAATCTAGAGATTTGATTTGATTGAACTTCTCTAATGCATTTGAGTGAACTTTCACATTGAACATCATTTGTAGTGACTGTGATAATTCTAATTGCATTGGTTTGGTAAATTGGATTGATGCTTTTAATCTTGAATTGTATTTTGTTCTTGTTTAGTTTTGTTTCTTCAATTATATATTTGTGTTTTTACATTCTTTTAGAGTTTCTCACAAACTGTTTTACAAAAATCCCCTTTTCAGTTTATAAGTGAATGAATGTAAGAACCATATTGAATCATATTTCTGAGTTCGACATAGGTTAATCTTGTGTTACAGAATTCTTGAGTAAATTTGTTTTTGAACCCTTTAACTGTCGTTATCAAAACTGGCATCGTTGTCGGGGATATGATTTATTGTGTGCCAACCTTGATTCACTCATAACTGACATTAGTATAGTAGTTGTTGGATCAAGTGGCCTCGGAATAATTAAGAAGGGGGGTTGAATTAATTATTAATGTACCTTGACTAATTAAAACTTATCCTTCTTAATGTTACTAGATTCAATTAGGCTTTACTACTAAGTTATGTAACTTAAACAAAAGTAAAGCGTAAAAGTAAAGTACACAGCGAAAATTAAAAAGTGTAGGGAAGAAGACAAATACAAGAATTTTATACTGGTTCGGCAACAACCCGTGCCTACATCCAGTCCCCAAGCAACCACCGGTTCTTGAGATTTCTTTCAACCTTGTAAAATCCTTTACAAGCAAAGATCCACAAGGGATGTACCCTCCCTTTTTCTCTTTGAACAACCAAGTGGATGTACCCTCCACTTGAACTAATCCACAAGAGATGTACCCTCTCTTGTTCTCAGTTACAACAACCCAAGTAGATGTACCCTCTACTTGTACCACAAAGGATGTATCCTCCAATGTGTTAAGACAAATAATTCTCAGGCGGTTAGTCCTTTGAATCTTTGTAAGGGGAAACAAAAGATATCTCAGGCGGTTAGTCCTTTGAAATCTTTTGTTTAAGGGAAAGGGAAGAATCAAAAGAATTCTCAGGTGGTTAGTCCTTTGAATTCTCTTGGAAAGGGAGAAGGGAGACACAAAAGAATTCAGGCGATTAGCCCGTCTATTCTTTTGGAAAAGGAAGAAGAGAGACACAAAAAGAATTCTGGCGATTAGTCCTTGTTGAATTGTTTTTGGAAAAGGGAGAAGAGAATGAAAAGATATAGCACACTTTTGTTTTCTGCAGAATTTTCACTTGCAGAAGAACAAGGTTTGGAAAACAGAAATCTTAGAAAGCTTTTTGGCAAAGGAAGAAGAAGAAAGATGAGTAGGAAAGAATTCTTAAAGAATTGTAAAGGTTGTAAAGGTTTCTCAAAAGTTGTTTAAGAAGTTGTGTGAATGCAAGTCAAGGTCTTGCTTTTATAAACTCTTCATGTCTGGTCTAGAAAACCATTGGAAGAGTTATAACCTTGAGAAAATCATGTCAAGAGTTACATCTCTTGACCTTTTATTCAAAACTTGTCACTGGTAATCGATTACCATAATCATGTAATCGATTACACAATGCATTTTATGAAAAGATGTGACTCTTCACAATTGAATTTGAATTTCAACGTTCAGATACATTGGTAATCGATTACCAATATATTGTAATAAATTACACCATTTAAAAATCATTTGGAACGTTGTAAATTCAGTTAAAAACTTTTTGAAATCAATTTTTATCATTGGTAATCGATTACAGGAAACTAGTAATCGATTACCAGAGAGTAAATACTCTGGTAACTTAGAAAAATTTGAGAAACTCTTTTGTAAAACAAAGCTGTGCTATGTTTGGTTTTTGAAAAATCCTTTTCAGTACTTCCCTTGTGAAGTCTTGACTTGTTGCTTCTTGATTTCTTCTCTTGAATCTTGAATTCATCTTCTCTTGAATCTTGATTCTTCTTGATGTCTTTTCTTGAATCTTGAAATCAACTTCTCTTGAATCTTGAATCTTCTTGATTTCTTCTAATGAATCTTGAAATTAATCTTGATCTTGAACTTGTTGACTCAATCTTGAAATCATTCTTTTGGGCTTTTTGTCATCATCAAAACTACTTGATTCATCATCATGAAGCTTGCTTCTACAGTAGTGTAGTTTTGCATCTGTCTATTGGAAAAAGAAAAAAATAATACACATTTTTGTGTAAAGAAAACGTAGGAGTAGTGTAGAGAGTAGTGTGTGCATTGTGTAGTGTATTTCGTGTCGCAAAGTGATCTATTCTACGGAGTTTGTTTGCACAACTTAATGTCCAAAGTTTATCCCTTATTATGAGTTGGACCACTCTTGGAATATTTTTATTTTCACGATTTTTAAAAATAACCAAAAAATTACCAAAAATCAATAATGATTTTTAGACATTTGTTGTGGTGTTTTAGATTTTTTTTAAAAATTTATTGAGGTAGTTTTCATTTTTTTCCAGCATTTCAGCATATATCATGAATAGTGTTCTGTGAAGTGTAGTTGTGCATGATATTGTAGTTTTTCATAATAGTGTAGTGCATATTGAATTCATTTCTAATTCTATTTCTGAGCCTGTTTTTCTATTGCCTCTGATTTTATATATATATATATATATATATATATATATATATATATATATTTGGTATAATGGCATATAACAACTGAACTCTCGAGGAATGCGCTACACTAGATGTTGTGTATCAACCTTGGAGTATTCAATATCTTGAGACTGAGATTAGTTATGAGCTAAATTCTAGACTAACTCCTTTGTTGCCAAGGTTTCATGGTCTTGCAGGTGAAGATCGAGACCAACATCTGAATGAGTTTCATGTAGTGTGTTTCACCATACAAGTTGGACAGCCATTCAGACCTCAACAACAACAATATAATCCTTACTCCAACACCTACAATCCTGGTTGGAGAGATCATCCAAACTTGAGGTATGGTCCTGGTCCACAACAACAACCATTTAGACAATAACACTTAAAACCCTCCATAAGCCAATATTAAGCTCCTCATTTCAGACAACAACAACAATTCTAGCAGTTTACAACTCCACCTACATAACCTATGCATAATAGAAGTTCTAGACCTTCCTTGGAGGAGTTGATAAAGCAAATGAACATCAACAACATTCAGTTTCAGCAAGAGGTGATGGCCACCAGCAAAGACTTGCATACTCAGATTGGACAGTTAGTTACAACAGTCAATCAGTTGCAACGACAAGGTTCCGACAATATTCCCACATTGCCAATTATCAATCCAAAGGGGAATGTGAGTGTTGATGTCTTGAAGAGTGACAAAGAGCTTCCAAAGCCAGCAAATGTTGGTGCCAAAATTGATGGTAGTGCCAAAATAGATTCTGCCAGTGGAGATATTTGTACAGATTTACTTTCTGATTTTTTTTTATTTTTATGAATTTGATCTTGGTTCTTCTGATTGTAATTGTGATAATTCTGATGAGTCTGCTACTGTTTGCAATATTTGTGCATAGATCTTTTCTGCAATTCACTCTGATTGTGATGCCTCCTAGTTCTCTTTCATTCGTCGTCAACCTTCCCTTGCCTTCCACCATTCAGCCACCTTCCTTGGAGTTGAAACTGCTACCTGAGCACCTTAAGTATGCAAAGTTCTTGAAGGATTTGTCCAAAAAGAGGAAGCTGAAGGGAAATAAGCAAGTGAAGAGGTTTCATGACCATAAACCCTATATTGTCCAAAAAGTGTTATTGTTTAACTCTCGCCTTAAGCTTATTTTCGGTAAACTTCGATCTAGATGAGATGCTTTTGTTATTACTAATGTTTTTTCCCATGGTTTAGTTAAGATTAAAAATGAAGTTACCAAAAAATTTTCAAAGTGAACAATCACAAAATCAAGCTTTTTCATGAGAGCCCCCAGGTGGAGAAGGAATTTATGGCCAACCTCTCTTTGGTCTTGCCACCAATTTTATATTATGATGTGCCGTGAATGGCACTTGAGGAGTTTCCTTCCCCTTTTCTTTTATATGTTGTTCCTTTTTTTGCATTTCATTACATGCTCACATTGAGGACAATGTGCATTTCAAGTGTGGGGGGAGGGTTTAGAAAAATCTATTTTTTTTTTGTTTCTGTATTCTATTTTAATTTTGTCTTCTATTTTAATTTTTTTTGTTTGTATCTATTTTCTATTTAGCTGTATTTTATTCTGTCTATTTTTCTATATCTGTATCTATATGCTATTTTTCTGTATTTGTGTTGATATGTTGTATTTGTTTTGTTTTGTTGTTTTATTGTTTTTACATACAAAAAAATACAAAAAATAAAATAAAAAACAGATTTTATTGTTTTCTAATGTTTTTGTTGAATTTAAGCACTTCTCATGTTTTCATAAGATTTCTAACTTGTATAAATTGTGAAAGATGCACCATTTTTACTTGAGAGGTTTCATGCTTGATGTGAACCATTGTTGCAATAGTGGAAGTGAGATAGCTTGAAAATTTTGAGGTGGATTATGTGTGATGAAATTATGCCTTTTGAGTTTTTGGGATTTTGTGGATGGATTGCATTATTCCATTCATGTTCTTTCATGTGTGATTTCACCCTTGTGCTAGATTACTCTAGGTTTTGCCTTGATTCTCTTGTCATTCCTTGTTGCACATGCATTGATTGAGATGATTTAGGCCTTCTTTCTTTTAGCCACTAGCCAAATAAGCCTACCTTGCATTGATATTCATTGTCACCCTCTTTGAGCCTTTAACCCCTTCCTTCATTTTGTAGCTCCTTACAAGCCAAAAAGTGGAAAACCATGTTGTCCTAAACTTTAGGGAGAAAAGGGGCCTTGGAATTGTTTTGGGAGTGGGTTTCAAACAAGTGAGGGATTGGTGCTTTGTTTTATGAAAGTTCTTTTATTTCCATCATTTCATTTTCTTGTGACTTGTTGCAAAGGAAAAAAAGAAAGAAGAAGAAAACAAAAGAAAAAAAGGAAAGAAAAAAAAACACATAATAAAAGAAAAGAGAAAAAATGGGAGTATAAAAAATTGTACAAACAAATCAGAAAGAGAAGAAAAAAAATATGAATGAATTATGGTTCATTTTCATTCTTGTAAGCTCTTGTTACTTTAATTGTGTTGTTCTTTACTTTGTTTCTTTGTTTCTAACCCTCTTTGTACTTGTTGACTTACTCTCCATTATCCCTCTTTTCCCTTAGTTTTAGTCTAAATATCCTTCTCATATCCACCTTTACCTAAGCCATACATTATAAGCCAATAAAAGTCCTTTTGATCTTTTGATGGATGTGTATTTCAAGTTGAATGGATTAGAATCTTGTCAAAATTTGGATGTGCTAGTTACATGTGGTGCTTGAGTGTAAACATGAATCCATATACAATTGGTAAGGTTGAGTGTTGTTCATTGAGAGATTTCTATCACCATGATATAATCTTAATTTTGACTTGACTACTTATCCATTTTTCATTTTGTGATCATGTGTTCATGGATTATTTGTTACCTTGAGACCGTTCTTCCATTTTTCCATCTCTCTCATTTGTGTGCATTGTTAGGATCCATTGAAAAAATACGTGTGTCTTGTTCATACCTTCTTTTAGTGTAGTTATTTTCTTAGTTTGATTTCTTTTTCTTAATCTTTCTTTTAGTTTTGCCCAGGAGTGCAAAAGATAAAGTGTGGGGAAATTTGATAGAGCATTTGTAGTTTAATATTTTTCTATACTTCTTAGCTCAATTGACATCTCTTTGACTCTTATTTTACCACCTTAAGATATGCTTGATACTCTTTGTAGATGATAACTGTGCAGTAGCAAACTCCTAAGATAGGGAGTCTTCATAGACCATTTCAGATGACAACCTCTTCAATAGAGTCACAGTAGAAATGAAATCAGAACCATATTCCGCTGTTGTTGATAAAAAATGCTGCCAATTTTCAAAAGACAATTTAATCAATTTCAAATCATATTAATAGTTTATTTGATGAAAAATACAACACATCCTCATAGTTTGATATTTTGAAACTTCAGAGACATTAGTTTCTTCTTTATCTAGTTTAGACGTGTCCTGAAATACAAATTTAAGAGGTTGTTAGATAGGATAATCTAATTTGTACTAATATAATTTATAGAAACTTTACCTCATTAGAAGAAATATGTTTTTGTATGTATTCAATCAAATCCTTGTCATGAGACACTTTCATTACAGAGGATGTATTGAATTTAGGTTGGTACTTGACCCTGAAAGCTAAAGTCAAGCCCAAAATATCATCAAGCAACTTTGGATATACCATCGGAAGATTATTATCAAACTACTAAGTCAATTATAAGAAGTGTAAAAACACTGAACTGATAATAAAATAATTTTATTTAATCAATTTTTTATAAAAAAATCAAACAATACATACTTTAGTCATTAGTTTTTTCAATTCAAGAGGTGACTTGCCAAAAATCTCAATGCATTCAAGATCCCAAAAGACAAAATTTGTACTTTTTGATATAAAAAAACCATAACCTCCAATCTATACCTATAATATACATGACACCATTAGGAAATTAATCATCAATGTAACTCCTACATTATTAATGAATATCAAAGATATTTAAAGTAAATAACCTTAGAGTAGTAGTTTCATTATACTTTCCACATTTTTTATTGCATTTGGAACATGCTTCAGAGTTCCACCCATCATCATCAACAATAAGTTTGCTAGTTGTCCCCACAGTGACACAAAATGTTTCCTACTTGGAACAATTTAAACAATTGTAAAATTAAAGACTTGGTAGATAAAACAACAACAAATTGTCAAACCCAACAAGGAAATCATACCTTTGTAAGTTCATTGATTTTAGCAATACTCATAATCCTTGCTTTATACACAATTTTTTCTTGATCAGTATATTTAGAAGTTGTGGAAACTTGGAATGTTGTAGGATACTGAGAACTTCTAGATAAATGACTTAATTTCAAACTTAGTGGAGATTGTCTAGTGACATTAGTCACATAAAAACTAACAACTATAGAAATCAAATTAGATTCAATATGATAAATATATCCCTAAAAAAAAAGGAGAAAACCAACAATTTTTTAAGTTATCAATCTCTTTCGTAGTTTCATTAATCAACAACTTTTACCAAATCAATGAGTTAGATATTGTGATAGGATAACTCCCTATTATGATCAATGAATATTAATACGACAATAATAATTTTAATTTGTGCGATATTTACTCATGTTGTAATATGATAAGAACCTTCGGCTTCTTTGATTCTTGCATGGGTCAATAAAATTATTACTAATATGCAATCATGGTTTTGTTCATAGTAAGAGACCAATTCCATGGCATGTTGTCCCCAAAGAGTACATCCAATGCATTACTACAAAAGAAATGGATGCAAAAATTTTATCAATACATACACCGAGGCATTAAACTAAATCAAATTTGTCTAATTAAATTACCTCACGTCCTTCAATTTAAAGGCAACCTTCTTTGTATCAGTGTTGGTTAGTTGGAAACTTATATCATCAACAACACCAATAACATCTACATAAAATACAATAATTGCTTCATAACCATTAAATTAGAAGAAAAAAAGAGTAAACAAAATAACACATGGCTACATGAATTTATCAGAGGAAAAAATTACCTACTAATGGTGACGACGAAAGTTTCCATTAAGTATGTCACAATGCTCTTAAATTGATATTTTTATAAAGGAACATTATGAAACTATTTCTCTCTTAAAGTTGTGGCACCCATGAACAATAACTTGTATGGATGGTCGCACACTTTATACTGATCCTTATTGGACACAACCTTGAAATTATGCATTACATAAGTAGATTGCTCTTTCAACTTATCCATCCATGATTCCACATACTCCTTTTTGACAACCGCATGCATCTTATCTCCTTATAAAGGTTAATCATGAAATGCAGTCATTAGTACAATCAGATAGTCATGGATGATAAATATGGGAATATGAAAATAAACATAAAAAACTAAAAAAATACAATTGTCAGACCCTAATTTCGTTCGGGTATGATGTTTTATCATTCGGATATGATGTTTTGATCATTGCTAGTCAAATTATGGTGTTTGGCACTGGTTAGAGTGCAAGGCCAAGGGGTCACATAGGGTTTTGGTGGTTGTTTGTCAATTCCGGAAACAAAAGCCACCAGGAAGGGGCAAAATGGTCATTTTCTAGAATTTTCTGGACCCTAGCTTGCCCAGGCTAGCATCTAGCTCGCCTGGGCCATGAAATACCTTTAGCCTTAAGCAACCAGCTCGCATGGGCGAGTTGATACCTTCAGGATGAAGCAACTAGCTCGCTTGGGCGAGCTGTCCCTGCCCCAAATGGCTTTTTTTATAAATAGCCATGTAGGGGAAGGGTTTTGGGGTTCAGGAAGCTTAGGGAGGAAGTAAAACGAAGGGAGAGGAAGAAAAAAAGAAGAAAAGTGAAGCTAAGGTGCTACCGAATTGCAACCGAGGATCATTCCCTACATCGCTTCTCTTGCTAGCCTTGTACCCTGTGTAAGGACGTTTAGTTCTTCTTCCTTTTCTTTTCTTTTCTTAAGAGTTGAATGTAGTCCATGTACCCTTATGGGTCCTCTCTGATATTATGTATGCATTCATCTTCTCCCCTTTATCGTTGGTAATTTCATTTTTATTTGTAAGGTTTAATTCTAGCCGACCACCAGTGACATGAAATCATTTTCTTTTCTTTTGAGACTAGAGACTAATAAAAAAAACAAATAAAGGAAATTAATTCACAACCAAACTTCTTTTTATCAAATTTCACTTGAGATCGTTTCAAGGTCCAACGCCTTAATGACTCTTTGTTTGCAATTAAAATAAATCTTTCAAAAAATAAAATCAATTTAACACACAAACATTAAGACTTAAAGAACTACGTAGGACTGACTTTCTTATTGCACCTGGGGATACATAGGAGAGCAAGGGCAACACCCTTGTCGACTCGAAATTTTTTTTTTAAAAAAATAATGTAATAAAAGCAATTCACCGCTCTTGGAAAAATAAATAATGTTGAAGTCACGTTGCGCACACTCGATTAATGCCCATCGTCTCTTGTGATGGGCGCGTGAGGTGCTAATACCTTCCCCATGCGTAAACGTTGGTGGCGACTCCCACTCATTTTCTTTTTTTAGAAGATGCCTTTTTTACCCTCCTTCACCGTCCCATCGTGATGTAGGTTGCAACAACAACATTTCAAACCTCTTTATCCATTACAACCATTTCAAGATGCACATTGTTATCACAATTCTCAACCATCCACATATCTATTATTCTAACACCAATCTTCAATGTTTCTCTTATGTCATCCATGTCTTTCAGCAGATTGAAATCACATGGCATTTTGTTAAACCTAAATAAAAACAAATATTTAAACATTTCAAGAAACATCAACCAAAATAAGAACAAAAACTATCCCCAAAAAATGAAACACAACAAATCAGCAAGGTAGTGCATTTCATCATAAAAAAGAAAGAAAAGAAAAACTTTTACAGGAAAAGGATTTTTGTTGTTATATATATATATATATATATATATATATATAACCCCAAATCGGTGTATAAACACCCAAAATAATAAGCAAGCAAAGAAAAGGAACATCTATACGGACCAAAGATTTTTTTAGATAAAAATAAATTCGTTCGAAACAAATCGGTGAGAAGTCTAAAAGAAACTACTGTGAAGAAACTTCTCAAGTCCTTCAAGCTTAATAAGATCATGTTCAAACGAAACACAAAAATGCAACCTATTCAAGTCTTATACCAAAAAAGGAACAATATACAAAAATTAGAACTAAAAAATTAAACCAAAAAAAACTACTGTTTTGATATTAATTATTTTGGCACTAAAAAAACTGCTTGTTTATATCCAAATGAATCCGAAAATACTATGCGATTTTCTATCCTTGTTTTAGTGCTCTTTACTTTATTCGTTGGGACCATAGGAATTTCTTTCAGCTACAAAGGAATAGATTTGGATATATTATCAAAATGGTTAATTCCCTTTATAGACCTTTTACATAAAAATTCAAAAAATTTTGTGGATTGGTATGAATTTTTGACCAACACAACTTTTTCGGTGATTCAGTGTTGGAGGAGATGAGAGGCGAGATATGCTCACTAAACTTACATAAATATAAATGTTGAGAAGATGAGAGAAAAAGAAACAAGGATGGAGAAAATAGAGATAATGTAACTGATGTGTGGAGGGAAGCTTTCGAGGATGAAAGATAGAAAAGAGTGGCAAATACAATCCACTTTTCCCTATGTGTCAAAGCAGAATGGGTGTAGAACGTTGGTTTTTTTTTTTTTTTTTTTCTGAAGTGCATACTCTCTCTCATGAAAAATCCCAAAGTACACTAGTTTGAGAAATATTTCTCAAACTACACTAGTTTGTTATTGTTGCATGGAAGTCGGGTTTGGCCACGACTTCCCTTCGTGATCCTTTTTTTTTTTTGAATTAAAATATTTTTAAAATTAAATATTATTATATAAAAATATTTTTAATTACTTTTAAAAATACTTAATTATTAAATTATTATTTTTAATATTGACTAAATTAATTTTTTATTAAGAAAAAAATATATATATAAAGAAAAATATAAAAATTGGATAAAACTAGAGTATAATTTTTTATTTACGTTATATGTAATTGTGTAGTTAAATTTATGTTTTGTTTATTTTTTTATGTTCTTATAATTAAAAAATAATAAAATTAAGTAGTAGTATTAAAATAAAGTAAAAAAATACCGTGAAAAAATAATTGATACATCTGTCTTATAAAGTAGACAAAATATTCAAATTACAGTAACCGAAATGATAGCCGACAATAATAAAACATATTAAAAATTACAATTACAATGCAAATATGACAAAACTAATGATGATTTGAAATATGTTGTGTAGGATACATGTCTTCTATTTGGATTATTGGTTTGCTAAAAATAGCCAAAATTTCTATTGTGCCTAATTGTTTCTAATAGTTGGATTGTGCTAACACCTTTAGCACGTCTTCGTCATTTTTCAATTATGTTATCTCATATTCAATCAAATTTTCTGAATACTTAGAATGACCTGGTTGTCAAAAGAACAATCTTCTAACCAATTGTGATTCGTGAATTCCATTAGGGGAACCCTTATTGGTGCAACTTACTTGATTAAATCATTGAGTTTGTCCATGCCACATCCCGAAGGAATGCCAGATCTTATTGGATTAGTTTCAGTAAAGGAGTAACCCAAAAATCCACCTTGACGTGGTATGTTCCACTTCCCATTGTAATACATAATTGCATGATGAGTAGGAGTGATAGTTGATTGAAGCAGGTTGAGTATAACATCCGGTGTTCTAATAATGGTACATAATAATTCTATAGGGCCAACACACGAGTATTGCTCATTACACATTAACATTATGTAAACATCATCATCATTTTTCAATTGTAGAGATTGAGAAAAATATTGCTGACCTGCATCTATGAATGGTTGTCGGTAGTAGATTTCATCCACTAATTGATCGTTGGTTAGTTGAAGGGTGTTGTGCATTCTACGCTTGAGTGTGTCAAAAGAACAGTCATTAGGAACTCGCATTGGTGTTGGAGTGGGACTTTGAAAATAAACACCAGTTTGGTTATGAGTGATTGATCCATTTGGAAAAATGAAGGCTAATCTGGAGTTAGCAATGGTCTGGCTACTTGTTTCTCCCAAAAATGACATAGTAATAAGATTGAATTTGGTTTATGATAGTATGTTGTGTGAGATTGTGCGTTTGTATTGTGTGTGTGTTGTGTTATTTATAGTTGTATGAGTATTTTGCTACGTTGATGTGTGTTGGAATCCAATGTTTCTTTTTCCCTTGATGTAGCAGGCGTCCATTAAAATTTCAGAGTGAAAAAAAAGATTATGAGTTGTCCATCTCATGTCAGTTTTGCACACGTCTCTAAAAGTTAAATGTCTCACCTGCAAAACTGACATGAAATGGACAGCTCATGATGCAGAGTGTTGTCAATTTAGACTGTGACTTTTCCCATGTAATTAAAGCAGTAGACGACCATGATGATTTTCACAGTGAACAAAGGGATTATGAGTTGTTCATTTCATGTCAGTTTTGCATGTGAGACATTTAATTTTTAGAGAAGTATGCAAATTGCAGAGTGTTGTCAATTTGGACTGTGATTTTTCCCTAGTAATTAAAGCAGCAGACGTCCATGATTATTTTCAGAGTGAACAAAGAGATTATGAGTTGTCCATTTCATGTCACTTTTGTCGATGAGACATTTAATTTTTAGAAACAATATAGTATAAATTGCAAAGTATTGTGAATTTTGACAGTTATGTTACCATGTCAACTACTGCAATAAAAGTGGGTAAATTGAAAATTGCTAATTTAAATTTAAAGGAAAAATTATTTCAATACGTAAAGTGATAGCTAAAGATGGACATAAGACATTACATGAAGATCTCAAAGAAGAAATAACTTAGACATGAATGATCCGTAGATTACCAATCCCGTTTGAATATTGTTTCGTGGGATGGAGACATGTTACTTCCTTCGGGCCCGGAAGAGGAGTCAGTATCACTATCATGGTTTTTGACCCAACAAGTCTCGTATTCATCTGATAAGTCCTCAACATTAGAGGTTGAGCCATGTTGGTTGCCTGGTGGGTTATTATTGTGACAAATTTTGGCAAATAACTCAACAAATGGTAGTGCTGGGTTGTTCTAAAAAATGTTGAACATTTGTCGAACATCAGCATCATCTCGCAGAATAAAAGATGTGTACATATAACGTTGTCCTGACTCAAATATAGGGCATCGAAAGTGGATATGTTGGATATGTTGTTGTGGGTCAATGTTTAGTTTTTGGTGAACAAGTTCAAGCAATTGTGTAAAGGTTATGACCTTGTTGACCATGAAAGTTTTTGTGTTGTTACTAACGAAGGTGGTGCCCTCATTAGTATTGCAAATTTGGCTGTCATAGTAAACACAAACATATGCAGTTAGGTGACACATTGTGGTAGGGATTGAGATGAAAATTTTAAATTGTTACGAATGTCTTTAGTTGTAGTGGTATTTATAGAATTTGGTTATAGTTGGGTGAGTCACTAGTTAACTGTGCAATTAGATGAACGGGTAAATGAACACTTAAGCATATTTACAAGGGTCCATAATGTGAAAATTGCAGAGTGAAAAAAACAATTGAGTGAAAAAAAAATTGAGTTGTCCACGTCATGTCAGTTTTACTGGTGTGACATTAATTTTTTTAGAGACCTGTGCAAATTGCTGAGTGTTGTCAATTTCAATTGTGATTTATCCCTAGTAATTGATGGAGCAGAAGTCTATTATAATAATCAGAGTGAAAAAAAATTGAGTTGTCCATGTCATGTCAGTTTTACTAGTGCGACATTTATTTTTTTAGAGACGTGTGCAAATTGCCAAATGTTGTCAATTTTGACTGTGATTTATCTCTGGTAATTGATGGAGCAAAAGTCCATTATAATTATCAGAGTGAAAAAAATTGAGTTGTCCATGTCATGTCAGTTTTACTGGTGCAACATATATTTTTTTAGAGATGTGTGCAAATTGCCGAGTGTTGTCAATTTTGAGTGTGATTTATCCTTGGTAATTGATGGAGCAGAAGTCCATTATAATTATCAGAGTGAAAAAAAATTGAGTTGTCCATGTCATGTCAGTTTTACTAGTGCGACATTTATTTTTTTTAGAGACGTGTGCTAATTGCCGAGTGTTGTTAATTTCGACTATGATTTATCCCTGGTAATTGATGCAGCAGAAGTCCATTATAATTTCAGAGTAAAAAAAATTGATCTGTGCAAATTATAGAGTGTGTTACAAATATTTTTTTTTGGATTTTTTGACATTATTACCATGAAAAAAGTGTCCAAATCATTTTTTTTTATTTTGTGCTTGTATTTTGAGGTGATATCCCGTGGAACTGGTGCACGATATAATTTTTTTTGGATTCTTTGACATTCAAACCATAGAAAAAGTGTGTCACGAATATCATTAATGTGTTCGACATAATTTGGAAAAAATGCAGAACATGGATACTTAAGCATAGTTGTAAGGGTCCAAATCATAGTTTTTTTTTTTTATTTTGTGCTTCTATTTTAAGGTGTTATTCCATGGAACTGGTGCATGATATAATTTTTTTTGGATTCTTTGACGTTCAAACCATAGAAAAACCGAGTCAAAAATATCATTAATGTGTTCGACATAATTTTTAAAACATGCAGAATATAGGTACTTAACCATAGTTGCAAGGGTTCAAATCATAGTTTTTTTGATTTTGTGCTTCGATTTTGAGGCATTATTTCCATGGAACTGGTGCGCGATATAATTTTTTTTGGATTCTTTGACGTTCAAAACATAGAAAAAGCGAGTCATGAATATCATTAATATGTTCAACATAATTTTTAAAAAATGCAGAACATGGGTACTTAACCATAGTTGCAAGGATTCATATCATAATTTTTTTTTGATTTTGTGCTTCTATTTTGAAGTGTTATTCCATGGAACTGGTGCATGATATTATTTTTTTTGGATTCTTTGACGTTCAAACCATGGAAAAAGTGTGTCACGAATATCATTAAAGTGTTGGACATAGTTTGAAAAAAATGCATAACATGGGCACTTAAGCATAATTGTAAGGGTCCAAATCATATTTGATGATGCCGTTACAGGGGTACTTAAACATATTTGATCCCTATCACAACATTTTATACTTCAATGACCAAGATAATGACCATTCCCACAAGGTGGTGGACACCGATTACGTCACAAATTTCTTCTTTCCAATATGATTGGTTCTCCCACGTCATGATGATGTTGTTGTTCTATGTTAGTATTTTCAATGTTGGTTGTTGCAGCTGAAGAACTTTGACCTTGTTCTCCAAACGAATATGGTGCATTGAACTGTTGTAAAGTAGCTAAATATGATGCCGCTGAATTTGGTGTATTGAAATCAATGCCAAATAAATCGATCATCCATTCATGGGTGGTTGTGGTGACTGACTCGCCAGTGTGGCCAAAAGTTTGATGAACAAGTGAAGGAGTAGAATACATTGACTGAGGATGTGGAATTTCAAAATGTGTTTGTTCAACACCTGGCCTTGCAACATTATGGGTAATTGTTGTGTGTGGATCATGTAGTTGTTGTGCAACAGACAAGAACAAATTAGTGTTTTTCCTATACCATTCCATGTATGCTAGTGTATGTGTCACTATTCCTTTAACCCATTGCCCAGCTAAAACATCACTGTGTTTGTTTTTCCAGATATTAATCCACTCCGCATGGTATTCCATCCAATCAATGTAATGATTTCCTCGCATGTCAATTTGGTGAAGTAGATCAAGATTCATGGAATCAACAGGGATATCTTGTTGTAGTCCAAACTGTAGCTTCACCCGATTTGTTTGATGTCATTCGACAATTGAAAAACAAATAATTGCAGTACATGCAGAGCAAATCTCCATGTCTCTATATGCACGTCTGGGTAGGTGTTCTTCAAATCCTCTATATGAGACCCAAGAAAACTGAAATATATGCCAACAAGGCAACATGTTAGTATGTATGTACATATTTAAGGTGCATATCATAATAGTATCATACCTCATGGCTCTCCATATGATCTATACGAGACCTATATTCGACCAAGTCACCATGAGGTGTGGCCCTATATTCTAATCTACCACCACTCCATCTGAAATGTAAAACATACAAAATCAATATTCATTGTAATGTTATAATACATGTCATTGAAATAAAAAATTTACATTTCGCTATATGTAAATAACCTTTTAGTCAGTGGAAAAGTTGTTTCGGGTCGTGGGACTATTGGTGCAATAAAAGGCATGCGGTACCAAGCCCATGACTGCAATAGTATGACATAACCACCCATAGCTTTACCAACCTCCGATGATGCTCGACATAGTTCTCTATACAGGTTTGCTAAACAAGCCAAACCCCAACTATATTTTTTTGTGTTGTTCAAATCACGTAATAGGTTCAAATACATTAAATGAACTCTATTTCTAGATTTATCAGGAATTAACGCATTGCCAATCATGTACATTATGTAAGCTCTACACCTGCATTGTAGTTGGTGCATTGTTGGTTCTTCAGGAAATGGTGCGCGCAACATGCTTAACAACCATGTCATCTTCAGTGCAGCTCCTTTACGTGCATTTTTGGGAGGGACTTCCCCTAGTAACTCGTGGCATAACTCATCCCAATGTAAGAAGCTAGGTCCAGCCATAGACGACCATCGACTCTAATGCCTAGATGAAGTGCAACATCTTCGAGTGTGATGGCAGGTGAAAGGTATGTATTTCATGCCTTCATCGTTCAACCAATGCAGTGATCAATGCAGGATCAACTTTACATTGTTTGATTAGTGCAATATGTTGGAACCCGATACACGATAATAATGGTATAATTTGTGGTTCTGGTTCAAGTATTGTATGGTAATAGGAAGTGATTAAGTCATTAATCGTAGTGTGTGAACGATGAACGTGTTGATGATGCAATAGAGGTTTATGATCCATGAGAATGATGTCAAATGGTAAACCGAAAACAAATGATATAAAAATTTGAAGTTGGGTGATGCAAATGTGGTATTGACATGCACCTCCCATCTATTTATCGTTTAAATTGTGTTCAGTTTTGCAAGCACAAATACACTTAAGGTAACTATAATGCCTCAAGATTCCAAAGCACATTTATAATTTGTCTCGTTGTAAGGCCTCGAGATTCCAAAGAACGTTAACAAGACTGTGGTACTATGACGCATCGAGATTCTAATTCACGTGAATCAATGACATTTTTGTGCACACTGTTCACCCGCATGCGTACGTTAACCACATTAACTTGGTTCTCAATAATTCGCATGTCCTCAACATTACACTTAATGTAACTGTAATGCCTCGAGATTCCAAAGCACATTTATAATTTGTCTCGTTGTAAGGCCTCAAGATTCCAAAGCACATTAACACAACTGTGGTATTGTGATGCATCGAGACTCTAATGCACGCGAACCAATGACATTTTTGTGCACACTGTTCACCCACATGCGTACATTAACCACATTAACTTCGTTCTCAACAATTCGCATGGCCTCAACATTACACTTAATTTAACTGTAATGCCTCAAGATTCCAAAGCACATTTATAATTTGTCTCGTTGTAAGGCCTCGAGATTCCAAAGCACGCTAACACGACTGTGGTACTGTGACGCATCAAGATTCTAATTCACGTGAACCATGGACCTGTGATTGATTTCATATATAAACATATCATGTCACCCAACACTTTGCACAGTTGCATCAAATCAAATTGTGAGAGAAAACAGAGAGGGCAAGCAATGAGGTTAAAGCCTATTTGTGTGTATGTTTATATCAATGGTGAAATCATTCAGAGTTCAAGTGCAAATACAATTTTCAGAGGTGACAAGACAAAGTCGTTACTCTTGAATCCAACAATGACGCTGCTAAATATAATAATCACCGCAATATAGTCATCAATTACAAATAATGGTGTTACGCCTATAATTAATGCCCTTTGGTATCGTTGTCCTGTATATGAATTCAATGGTGAAGTTCAATATAGGGCAATTCAAATTATTGATGAAGAAGATGTTTTGTGCATGTTTCATACATTTGTCAATATAACAAGTGTAATATGTATGGAACTTAAAGTTGATGTTCATAATTCATTATCACCTACTCAAGTCTACGACCTAAGTTGGGCTAACATGGAGCAGAAGCTGGACAATTCCCTGAAATTAGAATGAATAATTTAACATATTTTGTTGTTGTATTGCATTGAAGATTTTCTTAGTCTTTATTATGTAGTTGTAGTTGTAGTTGCTGCATGCTTGGAAGTTGTTATTTTCAATTTACTTCAGTAATAATAGTCTACACATGCATGATTTTAGAGATGTGGAGCAATGTCTCATCTAACCCTCACATGCACCAACAACCCCATTAAAGTGTGGTGTTGCACACTGTTCACTCACATGCGTATGTTTATCCCATTAACATGTTTCTGAACAATTCGAGTTACCTTGGCATGCAATGCGGATCACTGTGGTCAACAATCATCATGAAACGAACAGTCTATCAAGTATATTAATGTGTCGGGTTGCACACTGTTCACTCACATGTGTACACTATTCCGCAGTTGCACAATATTTACTCACACGCACTAAATGTCCTACCTAACCCTCCCACCTAATCCTCGTAACTAACTTTGCTGTCTAACCCTCCCACCTAACCTTCCGATCTAACTCTCTTACCTAACCTTCCAATCTAACTCTCCCACCTAGCCCTCCAACCTAACCCTCATAACTAACTTTGCCACCTAACCTTCCCATCTAACCCTCATAACTAACTTTGCCACCAAACTCTCCAACCTAACCTTCCAATCTAACTCTCCCACCTAACATTCCAATCTAACTCTGGTACTAAACTTTCTCAGCCCATATATAATATCACCATTTGACAACAACATATCACACACAACAACTTTCTCACAAAACAAAACTCGATTTGTAACTCTCACACCATTTCCACTCATATCTCATAAGCACCAGCATGGCTCCACCTAAAGAAATTGTGACCATCATTTACCACAATGGTCACATTGTAGACGACCCAGTTCAAGGATCGATGTACACATCTACGAACCCGATATTTTTTACGTCAGTCGTTCTATTACGTTCACACAATTCATTCAAAAAATTATCAATCATCTCCCTGCTTGAGCAACTGAACAATTTGCTCAATTGTTATTTTGTGTCCCTATTTCATTTCATCTCGGTCAAACACGTTTTATTTCAGCTCAACTATTCGACAATGATGATCTCAGAGGCGCGATGGAAACAATTCTCCAGAATCCACAATTGAATTCTGCCGAATTTTATGTTGTTACTGACCTTATTCCTCAACCACAACCATCGTCTCCACAACCCTCATGTCCACAACTACAACTACCGCCTACACAATAGTTATCGTACAACAACCTTGAAGCAGAAGACCCCTTTGACATTTATACTTCATACACACAACTATTATCCAGAAATGATTCTTTTTTTGATGCCCAATAAACCTTCTTTGACCAACAAAACCATCCTTCATCCCCCTTTACGCCACCTTCACAACTACCACAAATGCAAACATCAAACCAAGATGAACATCCCATTGCTAACAAAGATCCCATTATATGATTTCATGATGAAAACATGGATGATTTTAGTGAGGATGAAGATCAACAGTTCTTTGATCACATCAATCACCAAAGCGATGACCAAATTGATGACCAAAGCGATGACGAGGGCATTGGCAGACCAACGACACCTCCGTCACCTCCGTTGCAATATCACCAACCTAGGTGTCTAGTAGACTTGAACTTTGACCACCTACCACACTACATTGATCGACACCATTTTGTTCATCAGCAATATAATGTACAACCACCAATTGGTGAACTCGAGGTTGGCATGACATTCGATGAAAAAGTACAATGTATTCGAGCAGTCAAAGAATACAACATTAGAAATCATTTTGATTGCAGAACAATTTACTCTAACCAGAAAAGGATAAGCTTTATGGGTAAATTACATGAAAATGATTGTACATGGAGCTTGGGCGCATGCAATTCTAAGAGGCATAACAAATGGATTATTAAGAGTATCAGAGGTCATCACACTTGTTTCGTGCCAATGCTCAAACAAGATCATCGCCAACTCGACAAACACGTCATAACACAGATCATCCAAGCAATTGTCAAAACAAACCCAACCGTCTCCATCAAGACGTTGATTGCAGAGATCAAAACGTTCATGAATGATACCCCATCCTACAAGAAGACATGGTTAGCAAAGCAAAAAATGTTGGAGATGATTCATGGAAACTGGGAAGAATCATACACCAAATTGCCAAAACTTTTGGGAGCTTTGCAATCTTGTGTTCCTGGGACTGTGGTCGCTGCTTAAACGGAATCCGTGTATGAGGGAGGTCAAATAGTACCGGGCAAAAGATTGTTTAAATGTGTCTTTTGGTCATTTGGTCCATGCATTAATGGCTTTGCATATTGCAAACCTATAGTACAAGTAGATGGTGCATGACTTTATGGGAAGTATACTGACACACTGTTGATAGCTACCGCACAAGATGAAGCTAACCATATCTTTCCGATTGTCTACGCCATTGTAGAAGGGGAGACAACTTCAGCTTGGGGTTTTTTTCTAAAGAATTTGAGAAGACATGTTACTCCGCAAATTAACATTTCTCTCATTTCAGACCGACACCCCTCAATTATAAGTGCCTACAACAACCCGAGTAACTTATGGGTCCAGGACACATCCCATTTCTTTTGCCTACACCACATTGCAAAAAACTTTCTTCGCTGTAACTCAAACTGCAAACATTTAAAGAAATCACTCATGTTGGTTGGTGAGAATCTATTTTATTTATTCGTTAAACTTTTCTTTCAATCAAATTTTATAACATAATAGATTGATTGAATATTTACAGGTTACGCATACACGGAGAAGATGCACTGGTGACATCTTACGGATATCTGTGGTAATAAGCCTAGTGAAGCTGAATGACTTGATCAATTACCCAAACAAAAATGGGTACAATGCTTTGATGAGGGAAAATGTTGGGGACATATGATTACCAATTTGTCTGAGTCTGTTAATTCCAAGTTAAAAAACACAAGACATTTGTCAGTGTCATCGTTGGTTGAGGAGACGTATTTTAAGACCGCATAACTCTTTACTATTAGAGGTCGACAAACTCAGACAATGATCAACTCCAGCTCACAGTATTCTGAAGTCGTCTCCGATGCAATGAATAGCAGTCAACAAGAATCTGATACACTATTGTAAATCAATTCGACAGACACAATCACACTTTTATTATAACAGAGATTCAATCCCCACTTCAAACACCCAGACCACCTGCAAGGTTTAGAGTAATGTTACAATCCCAAAAGTGAGATTGTGGTAAATATTAGGCTAAACACTTATCATGTTCTCACGTCATGGCTGCCTGTAAATTTGTCAATGTTGATCCAATGACCCATGTGCCGATGTTATTCACTTTACAACACATTTTTTACATCTACAACAACTCCTTTGGTTTATTGCCACACAAATCAATCAATGTGACAAGAATATGAAGATCAGTGGGGACCTGATCCAAGGAGAAAGAGGACTGCAAAGGGTCGTCCCGTTTCAACTCGCATTTCTACTTAGATGGACGAAGACGAAAATGAACGGGCAAGTAGGAAAAAATGTGGACTTTGCCAGCAACATGGTCATAACAGAAACAATTGTCCTAACATATCTTCATCTTAAGTTTTTCCTTAGCCAAATGTGATTGCTTATATGTTTTATTGATAATGCAATATAATGTTTTTTCTATAAGTAAATTATTAAAACCTTTACTTTTATCATTTTTAATTAAATCTAATGATATCAACAAATAAATTATATTTAGTAAAATAATTATATTCAAAATTTTAAAATTATTACTAAAATATATATATTATTATACAAAATTCAGATTTTAAAACATATATTCACCTAAAAAATATCTTAAATAATGTAAAAAAATTAATTAAATTCAACAATATCATTTTCTTAACAAAAAATTAATTTAATCAATATTAAAAATAATAATTTAATAATTAAGTAATTTTAAAAGTAATTAAAAATATTTTTATATAATATAATATTTAATTTTAAAAATATTTTAATTAAAAAAAGGATCACGAAGGGAAGTCGGGGTTGCCAAACCCGACTTCCGTGCAACAATAACAAACTAGTGTAGTTTAAGAAATATTTCTTAAACTAGTGTACTTTGGTATTTTTCATGAGAGAGAGTATGCAATTCTGAAAAAAAAACCATAGAACGTTCCATGCTTAGTGTTTTTCAAAATCCCCCAATTGGCGGTTGGCTCATTTCACTTTTCCCCAATTTTTTTTTATTTTTTTCGATAAAACCATCCTCTAATGCATTTTCCCTTATGCAATTCATGTCCACGTATGTAATGTTTGCAATTGAAAGGACCATAATACCCTCACAATAGGACACGTGTTAATTATAGGCACATGGTTAGTTTTGTAATTTAAAATGCCCTGTGAAGGTTTAGAGATAACGTAGATGTGATTACAATAATTAAAAAAATTAAACTATAAAAAACACTTATAGTTTCAGAAGGCACGTGTAAGTAATATTTTGTGTAATTTTGTCTTTCAAATGGTGATCCTACACATGTCATTGTATCACAACAAATTCAAAATCAACTAGCCTTTTGCTCGAGCTGACGCCCGGACTCATACTCCTATTTGAATATTACGAACACATGTGCTCATACTCAGAATTGAGGTTTCTTAAATGTTAAATATTACTAATCTTTTAAAAAATTGTAAAAAAATAATTTGTATATTTAAGTAGATAATAAATAACCCAATATATAATAACATGATTCAGATTACAAAGATGGAATATTGTCTGAAAAGACTGGTAATGTAATTACAATTCAAAGTACTATGATAGACACACATAACATATTTACGAACAAACAATTATATAAAAAACATATGAGGTTCCATCTTCAATTGAAGTCTCTAATCCCAAATAATAAACCTGCGCAACTTTAATTCATAGAGAGGAAAGCACTACGGAGTGTTGGCGTTGGATCAATAGTCTGCAACAGTAAATGTATATACTAAGTACATAAAAATCAATCACAAAGTAGACAAATAAAAATAACTTACATGTACTTCGAGCAAATGAAGCTCTACATTTCAATGGCTCTTGGTTCTGCAAAGGTGAACAACCACTTTCACTAAAGTGCAGGCCTTTTTCAAAGGCCAAGCTCATATTATTTGAAAACAACAAACATTGAATATAACAAAAATAATAAATATGTCATAGAAAAATTGAATCCGCAAACATAGAATATAAGATAATAATATTTGTAGTTTTGTTAACAATGTTCAACAAAAAGTAAACACAACAAAACTTGTATGTTACCCGAAGGTAATTAAGTTACAAACATAATATATAAAAATAAAACAAACATAAATAATTAAAGAGTTCTTCAAGTGGAGTCATTGAATATAACAAAAATAATAAATATGTCATAGAAAAATTGAATCCGCAAACATAGAATATAAGATAATAATATTTGTTGTTTTGTTAACAATGTTCAACAGAAAGTAAACACAACAAAACTTGTATGTTACCCGAAGGTAATTAAGTTACAAACATAATATATAAAAATAAAACAAACATAAATAATTAAAGAGTTCTTCAAGTGGAGTCAGCTTCGTCCTCTTCCTGATTCCATTTTACTTGCTTCCTATAGAGGACCTCCCATAAATGTTGGTCAAAGTTGTAGAAGAAGACGACCTCATCTCCAGGCTTCAAATGACTGTCAGCTAAATATTTGATCCAGGACTCAACAACACATGATAGACCATTATTCATGGTGATCATCCATTCGTAAAGTCTACCACGACCACGATCTACAATCATATATTCTTTTGATCCAGATAAATAATTTGAAGCCTCTGGTGGCAGAACCTAGGTTAGAACGAACACAGTGATTAAAGATAAAATGTCAACAATAAATAATATAAAGGATTATGATTATATTAAGAAATACCTACCAATTGATAATTGTGTTGTATCATATCTTTAGAGATATCAATGGTAAAAACATGGCGCCTGGTGGTTGTGGCTGACCTTTGGTGTGTTTGTCTATGTAGAGGTCCCACAACATCCACACTGAAATTAGTATTTTTGTCCCATGCAACAAAACACATGATAACACTTTCGTAAATGCCATGGGTTCTCCTAAGTTCCTTCAGTCCATCGCCAAAAAAGAATCGGTTAGCATATTTACGAAGCTTTATAAAGTGCTTGTTTCCTTTGTAGTCGAATAACACATAAGTTGGATAATTTGGGGACCATTGTCTATGATAAGATAAAGGAACCTCAATGACGTTCTGCACGTTAACATTTTAAACATATTATTTATTTGAGATTAACATAAATAGATAAATGTTTAGGTGTGAAAATCGTGACCTTCTCAAGACAGAATGACGCCTCAAATCGGTGCACAATTGTTGATACCTGCAAATTTGACAGGCCCTAGATGACAATCATTTATGTAATGAGTAATTGAACAAACTTGTACCCATTGAAAGGAGAAGATAAATATGCGCAATATCGAACATGTACTATGAACGAAAAGAGCAAGCATAGAAGGACAAAAGTTATCGACAATGTATATCGAATATATACATGTATGAAGCAAAAAAGTTGGTCATGAAATTAGGATGAAGGATGCATGATCATAAAGTATGGAAAAGTTAAAATTACAACATCAGACGCGTTCGATGATGTATTCATGGTGTTTTGTGTTTGGAGATGTTCTTCGACAAATGAGTGAAAAGTTGGTGATACTGTGTGGTTATGGATTGATATAATACTGCGTTTTAATTATGAGGGGAGGAGGGTGAACACTTATAATGAATAGTTAACAATGTACATAGTAACCGATAGCCTTTTACACTTTTCGTGCTAGTTTATTATGAATTATGACTACTGTTGTATAATTAAATAACAATAAATAATTTCATCCAAAGCTTAAATATTTAAAAATAGTATCATTTACTATTAATCAAAAAAATAATTATATGTATATGCAAAAGATGATCTTTTACACTTCCCGATCTATGATTAGACAAGTAGTATTTTGGCATTGGGAAATTGCACCTCAGCAAACATCTAGTAGTGTATTAATTATATGGATTCTTATATGTACTCTAATAATTATTATGGATGTGACATGTCATTGTAAAAATTGAAATCAGAATATTGACGGTCACTACACACAACTGTTAATTTGATACATGCTTATATCCACAGGCTAAAGTGTTAGGAGTCATTAGTACCTGTATAAACACAAATTCCAAAAAATCTACTAACAGGATTTTGTAGGCATCTATATGTTAAGTTGACAACGACGTCAAAATTTATTCAATTATTAATAATTAAATCCGATGAAAATATTACATAAAAAATGATACTTATTAGTTTAGGAAAACAAAACACATGTAAAATGAAAAAGAAAGAAATATGAAAGATGAACATTATTTTGTACACCACACCAAATTTTTTGGTTAATTATACATTACTTATTTAAATGAAGATCTGGGTAAAATTCTCTGAAAGTCCAAATAGAAGGTCTTAAACATACAATTTAAGATGTAAATATTAATTTGGGTCAACCTAACCAATGATGAAAATTCAAATAATCACGCAATTGAAAAGCATACAAAATTCCAGCCAAAAGAACATCTCCATCATCAACTCAGATTTAAGAACCATCTCTCTCACCCACAAACTTGCACTTGCAACAAATTAAGTATAACTGACATCAGAAGAACATACCTATTAAAAAGGAAGGGCGAAAGGGGATACCTTGAATTTGGATTGCTTCAGAATAGAAGCATCGCCGGTGACTCTGACATTAACAACCACTGCAACAAAGACCAAACCCAATTCAGAATAATAAAGATTGCAAACAATATTAAAATTTCAACAAACACAAAACTAAAGGAGAAATAGAATAGATGACAAACCTGTACTCAAAATGTTAGACACTGTCAGTCGTGTAGCTTGTTGGTCTCGGTCAAAATTAAAAACCAATGTTAGTTATGATATACCAAAATATAAACAACCTTAACTAAATAACAGAATACACACACAAATAATAAGTAGGTGATACAAAATGCACCACTACTACAAAAGCAAACAAAGTTGGCGCATCATTTATTAATGATAGGCATACATGCGAATAAAAACAAAATTATTATCTACAAATAACTCTTTAGAAACTATATCATTTAGATAAGCAAAAGTTATCATTGCAACTGTAAGAATGAAAGCCAATATGTTTCAGAGCAGACATAACATAACCTGAATGATATTGTCAAGGCTAAGTTAATATATACTTTAAATTGTGAAGGCCAATATGTTTCAGAGCATAACCCACCAGTGAATTAATAATCTGAGACAAAGTTGACAAAAATATAGGAATTTGGGCAACATAACATAACCTGAATGATATTGTCAAGGCTAAGTTAATATATACTTTAAATTGCGAAGGCCAATATGTTTCAGAGCATAACCCACCAAAGAAAGTGTCATCAAGGTAGAAGAAGGATCAGGAACACCCAAACAATTAACCAAAAAAATCGCACTTGTTGTGATGAAAATCTCTACTTTTTTTGAGATAAAAATCAAAGCTTTAGTGTGTTCTTCGGGCTCTATGCGAAACAAAGTAGGAGAAGGATCAGGAACACCCAAACAATTAACCAAAAAAATTAAGCTTTGAAAGAACTACAAAGAAAACGCACCTATTGTGATAAAAATCGTTGTTTTTTTTAGATAAAAATCAAAGCTTTAGTGTTGTTCGACCTTCTCTGCGAAATAATGAACATGCAAGATAGGTTTAAGCAAAGCAGCATCATAAAGTTTTGAAGGAGCATCAATATAAACGCACCCGTACTTATAAAATAAAAAAATTGAAGCTTTAGTGTGTTCTTCGAGCTTCTCTGTGAAACCAAAAACATGCAAGAAAACTTTAAGCATCAAAAACCGCAACAGATTGGAATAATAGAAAACGCAGAAGACGAGGAGGGTAAACGAAGCGCATCAATGTCGGAGCAACAAAGAAAATGCCGTCGTACTCATCAAAATCGCAGCTTTAGTATGTTCGCCCACCTTCTCTGCCAAACAAAGAACACAGGAAGCGAAATGAAAAAAAAAACAAAAAGAAAAAACGCAGAAGACAGGTGGGCAAATGAAGAAATGTGGTGTTAAAAATCCCATCTTTAGATGTAACAAAAACGCAGAAGACGGGGAGGGAAATGAAAACTTACGAAGGGTCCGTTTATGCGTGTATGCAGCTACGGTGGAAGGAAGCCAGTGGTGAGATAAGCAAGAGCATGAGCAGCAAAGGAGAAACGACACCAATGCATTGTCTTCCATGTTTTTTTCTCACAGGAGAGAAAATAAACACGAAACCAAGCAACAGGGATGCAACTGGAATGTGAAATGGCAGTGTACCCGAAAATGCGAAATGGTAACGTAGAGTCAACATTGGAAAACGTCTGCAATAAATGCAAAAAGACAAAAACAATAAATGTGGAGATTGTGACAATTTTAGGCAGGAACGAGAAAAGGAATACGAAGAGGAAAGAGGAAAATAAGTGTATAACAAAAAAAAAACTCTTCAAGAGAAACAAATGTCTTGGTATTCGTAAAGCATTGGTATATGTCACATTAAAAATAAAAAAACATAAAAAAAGATGATAGATCAAAACGCATTGGAAATGAAATGCATCATTTTTGTTGGCACTGTAGCATGAGGTGACATTTTTAGGCGGGAATTGGATCAACGACAGCTTGACGCGTGGCCATTCAGGGCCTTGTTTGTATAATGATAGATGATTGGATGAAGAAAAATATAATAATGTTGTGTTAGATGATTTGGTTCAATGTTTATAGTGATAACAAGAAGGTAAACAAAAATATATCATATGCATGCATTTAAAAAAGAAAACATTTGTTTTTCAAATTTCTTAATTGGTTTTACGTTTTTAAAATTCATTTCATTGCCTTTAAATGCTTTTAATTGCCTTTAGACGTTTTATTCCAGTAGACATGCTTTTAATTGAAGCCCCCTTTATATATTTATTTTTTCAAACGATTATTGTGAGATTCATCCATTATTCATTTTCTAACACAATCAATTAGGTAATATTTTATTTTATACACGCCACACTTACTATCTTTTATTTTCTTCGAAAACTACCCCCCACCATCTCCCTTTATATTCCAAAAATACCCCACCCTTCTCCTTATATATATATATATATATATATATATATATTTTCTTCTTTTTTTTAAGAAAAACTCTACAAATTACTTATTTTACTTTCAATGTTATATAAAGACCTCACATATTGATTAATTAATTTTAAATTTACTTTTATAATGCAAAAATACATAAATATTAATCTTTAAATATTTTATTATTCCTTCCAATTTTTTATATACCTTAATTTTTATAGTTTTTTTTTACAAACATATACATTTCTAAATTAAAAACATGTTAAAAGAATCAAATAACCTTTTCATCCTCATATAGATTTGTATTTAATAATAATAAAATGCCATAAGGATAATTAGTTTGTTGCAATTATTTTTTATGATTATTTTTTTTCTTAACCAAGATAAGCATTTATGTATCAAACAGTTTCTAGGATAAGTTATTTGTGTTTTTAATCTAATAAAGATAATTAGTTTTTAATTTGGGAAAATAACTCTAGATTAGCATTATGGGAAAATATACTTTTCGAGATTGTTGAATTAGTTTTCTTAAGATATGTCTATTTTTTTACAAAAATAAACATCTATAAAACAAATACTTTTTATGAAAATTTACTTTTTAATTAATATTATATCTAGAATAACTACTTCCAATTACCTATTTAAGATTAGTATGTTTTCAAAAGATTATTCCTTCTAGATAGTTGAATTTATTTTTGTAATATAGTTTTTTAAAAATTAATATTATTTTTTAATTAGTTATTTTAAGATAGGAGTGTGAAAGTATTAATATTTTGTTTTAAACTCTTATGTTTCTTCATCTGATCATCTCTATAGTTGTGCTAATTAATTATTTTATTATGTTCAAATTAAGTCGAAATTTGCTCCACATTGGTCGTGGATGAGGAGTTGTGGAACATGTTTTTACTTGTTCAATTTGCTTGAGAGTGTTGTATCAGGGTTGAGTAGGGTCAAATTAATTTCACACTTCTGTGACATCCTCTATCTCAACATGCATATAAATGAACATGGGTAAAATGTTTACATTCACTTCATTGGTACCAAATAAAACTTCTCAAAAACATTTTTGACTCAAAACAAGGTCGTTCATGTTTACAAAATAACTCAAGTTAAGCAACAAAATAAAACAAAGTAAAATAACATGTTTGGAACGTCATGCAATTAAAACAGAAACTCATGCCCTAATGTCAAATCCTATCAAACCATTGTGTTCCGGCGTCTTTCACTAAAAGGTTCCTTAAAACAATTCACTTAGTCATCTTTTCCCACATATACAAGGTTTGAGATCATCATAGGATCCAAACATAAACAACACATATGGAGTGAGTCATCACATTCCTTAACGAATAGAGATAAACAAAAACATACACGTATGATATAAAAATAACAATAATATAATTATAACAACAATATAGGTATAACAAGACTCAACTTTGACACAATTCATCTCACTTCAACACTCAACACATAACATCACTTGTCCTAGGATTTAATCACAAATCACATTCCACGCCTTCATGATTAATCACATATTCAAGACAACACATCTCAAATACAATACCGCATCTCACACTTATACAATTCATTACACACCATCACATAACAAGACACAATAATCGTTAAATAGGTATTATGCAACAAATACACTAAGACTCAATCCTATATGCAATGTGGTACCATGTCAGTGAAAAACCTTGTCGGGCGCCTAAGAGTACATGACAAGACAGATCACATACTGGTCATTCTCACTAGGTAAAATCATAGGAAAATTAGTTAGGGTCACACTGTTTTGCGAAAATGATCCAACCATGTGGGATCGACATAGGCTTAAAGGAGCACTCAAACTGGGTGTATTTACCCCCAAGGCCTAGACCTCGAAGAGTCCATCAGGGCCTCTCCCTCCTAATTCAGGTCCAACCTAAAAAATATTTTAACACACAAACTCTATCTATGAACTATACAAAACACACGACTCCTCAATTGTTCTTTCGTAGCACCTCAAAGTGATTCAATTTGTTAGGTTCCCACAATGGATCCCATGATAATACTCATCGTGCATTATAGTCGTGTAATTTTACAGTTCATAGCTCACAACTTAATGCACACAACATCTCAATACACGTGTGATCTCACAATTTAACACATACTCAACTTGTGACTTATACACAGTTCATCACACTTTCAAAATCCCAAAACATCATATTATCATGCCTCATGTATCATATACATATCATACAATAATAATATTAATATGTTATGTTCATATGAATAATCATCTCATTAAAAAAGCATTTAAAATCATATATGTACCACTAAAGTTTAAACTATGCAATATATACAACTACTCAATTGTTTTCAAAATTATTTTAATTCGACATGCCTCTAAGTGATTCAACTCGTCGGGTTCCTATAGCGGATCTCCTAAATGTGACACCCTCTGCCCCGACATATACATAAATAAGAAAAACATATAAAAATATGGAATTTAATTAAATCACTTTTATTCAAATCACGTAAACAAATCCACATGGGTAAAAGGGTCATAGTTGCTTCATTGTTATCAAATAAAACTTATTAAAAACATCTCTAATTCAAAAAAGGTAGTCCAAGTTTACAAAAGAACTCAAGTTAAGCAGCGGAATAAAATAAAGTAAAATAACATGTTCAGAACATCATGCAATTGAAACAAAAACACATGCTCCAATGTCACATCCTATTAGAGCATTGTGTCTCAGCGTCCTCTAGCACGAGGTTCTTTAAAGTCATCCACCTAGTCATCTGTTCCCAAAACACCAGGTTCGAGATCATTATAGGATCTAAACACAGACAACACATAGGGAATGAGTTATCACATTTCTAAATAAAATACGAATAAAGAAAGACATAAGCAAAATACATTATAGAAATATTTATCACCTAGCTCAACTTAATACAATCCACGTCACTTTACCACTTTATCATTTAAAATTTATTTTTCCATGACCAATCACATTACACATGAATCACACACTCGACTCAATACGTAACAACACTCATCGATTTCATAATAAACAATTCACAGGTGTTATGCAACAATTATACTAAGACTCAACTTATATGCAATGTGGTATGATGTCAGTGAAAAACAACACAAAGGCGCTTAGGAGTACATAACAAGACATGTCACACAATAGGTATGTCAAGTCACTCTCACCAAGTAAAATATAAGGTGACCAGTCAGGGTCACTCTGTTTTGCGAGAAGTCTCCAACCATATAAGATCAATATAGGCTTAAAGGAACACTCAAATCGAGTGTATTTACCCCCAAAGCCTAGACTTTGAAGAATCCGCTAAGGCCTCACCTTCCTGATTCAGGTCCAATCCCTAAAATAACTTTTGCACGCAAACACTGCTCATGAATTATACAATACTCACAACCTCACACTTGTTTTCAAACACATTTAAGACATTGCACTACAATTTAACACCTTAGGTTCCTAACTTGGAACCTTACACTTTCTTTTTAACACCTCACACATAAACACTTTTCTTAAGGTAAACACCAATCAGGTTATTGTATAATTCACAATTCATAGCACAAGTAATATTACATCAAGTATTAACCAAACACTTACTTGTAACCATATCCCATGTCCACAATTTAGCATCTCACAATGTCACAATCCACCATCACATATTCACGTGGATCTCACAAATTGACACATGCTCAACTTGTCACTTATACTCAATCTCAATCACAATTTCATGATCTCAATATAACAATTTATCATGCCTCATGCATCATATACATCAACTCAAATAATTTTGAAAATCATATCATTGCAACAATATAACATCTTTTGTGTCAATTAATGAATAACAATATAAAATCTATGTAGTATACACACACTAACCAAATCAAAATAGTACGTATAAAACACTGAAATGCACCCTTAAGTCTCAATTAACCAACTACAGAATACACACACACACGCCCCCCCCCCCACACACACACATAATATACTTAACAAATAGATAAGCATTGTATAATAATAATAATAAAAATATATCTAACTTCAAAGATTTTAAATATATTTACATGAAACAAATATATATAATATAAAATAATATAAGTACATTCCAAAATATGAATAAAACAAACAAGAATATATACTTACTACTCGTAGATAAAATATTAGTATAGATTCTCTAATCCTTACGTGACTCAATTTCAAGCCTTTATAATATATAAATAGTATGACAAAGATACTAACACAAACTCAAGATTAGTCATTGTCTTAATTTCCTTATTACTATCTATTTGCGTATAAAATCAACAAAATAATATCCAATCAATGTCTACCTTTGGTATATTTGTTTTGGGCACAAGGATAACAAATATACAGTCCTGAGAATTTGCGAATGATTAGAAAAAAATTGCTGCAACACTCAAATATCTCATATAATAAAATACTCAGGCCATTTTAGAAATTTAATTAGAAAAAATCCCAATTTCTAGGGTTCACACTCAACACATCAATTTTACTACAATTTTGCATCGAGACATCAATTGGTCCGTAAAACATAGTCAATTCAAGATTAAAAGCATAAGAACAAAACTGAATTTCATAAAACAACCCAAAATAACCCAAAATTGATCCTTTAGGGATCCCTACAAATGTTCATTTTGATCCCCAAGCATGAGTAACCCATCCCTTATGTCTCTAGTGGTTCGCTAAGATTCCTCAATCTTTTCATTTGGTTGCTCTGTTAGGGTTTCCAAGTGTTAGAGAGAAGGAAAATGGATTCGTGGAGCCTCAATTTTACTGTCTCCGTGCAAGGAGAATTTCTCTCTCTACGAACATTAATTCGTAAAGACATATCATAAGTGTAAAAAATGACCTAATATGTCTCTATTTATAACTATGGTACTCTTAATCTATTATTTACTCTATTTTCTTTATTTTTTTATTTTATAAAAATGAACTATGTTTTACTCTTTCATTGAATAAATAACCAATTAAAACATCCTTTTAAGTTCATACTTATATTGTTTGAATATAAGATAATTATCCACAACTCTTATGTTGATCACAAAAACCGGTTTGCCTATTAACTATGTTTAAAGCTAAGGTAAACATTGGATCATTGCATAATCTTGACAACTCGACCTCTGCTAAGTAGTTTGACTCTCTAGGGGACTATACAACTCCGAATTGGGTGAAACCAATGGAATTTGTTAGCTAACATCTAGGACTACAACTTTTATAAAGATCAAAAAACCTAATTCAATCATTTTATTAGTCATTTTTAGGATACAAGTTAACTCACGTTATCATGAAAATAGCACGAACTTAAAACAACTGATTTTCAATAAGCACGGGTGGGCTCTCATCAAGCACAGTCGTGCTTCGCAAAAAACCTCCGTTTCTTGAAGCAAATGAGGCATAATTCCGACCTCAAAAAATACCCAAATTCAAAAATGAATAGCACAAAACATGTGATCACATCAAGGGGAACAAAACCCCTCAATCAATTTTGAGAAAACATGCAAGAATCAAGAATTTTTGAATTTCTAGGTTTCTAACATTCAAAGCCAAACACTCAATTAAACCATTTGATTCACATCAGGACATCAATTAACCTGTCAAACAAGAGCAATTCATAGTTATAGTTGCACAAGCAAAATTAAAACGCATAAAACACCTGAAAATTAATCCCAATTTGATTCTCTAAGGATTCTTACACATGTTCACTCTAACCCCAATTGCAATAAACTCATCCTTTACCTCTAAGCGGGCTCACGTGTGTATTCCAACAACAATAGTGACATCTTTAGTGGTTCCTTAAGATTCCTCAAGCTTTTTCTCTGGTTTCTCTGCTAGGGTTTCCAAGGGTTAGAGAGAAGGAGAAGGGATTAGAGCCTCAATTTCATTGTCTCTATGCAAGGGGAATTTGTCTCTTTACAGATGTTATTTAGCACATCCTAATGGTGGAAATGTGAAAAAAGGAGTTCCAAAGGTGGTACCAAAATTTCAAGATGATCCAATGGTTAACGTGTCCAAGATCATAGTTTTACTAGAATAGGTTAGGGTGTATGCGAGAAAAAGAGTGGATTTTGGGAGAGGAAGAAGGAAGAATGAATTTGGGAGGAAAAGAAAGTGTAGAAACATATCATAAATGTAAAATCTGACCTAATGTGTCTCTATTTATAGATAAGGTACTTTGAGCCCATTATTTACTCTATTTTTCTTATTTTATAAAAATAAACTCTATTTTACTCTTTCATTAAATAAATAACCAATTAAAACATTCCTTTATTTTCTAAGACATCATTTTACTCTATTTATTTTCTAATACTATGAAACTCTTATTTTAATTAACAAAGAACCCTTTTCTCTCATTTATTTAATTTTTAAAAATTCTATTAATTTTAAATAAAACTATTTTTATTTATTTTACGAAAAATAGGGTGTTACAACATCCAAGGTATCTCTTTCTGTGATGTTTGTTTGTGTAGAAGCAAAGATATTTTGATGTTTTGATGATGCCAAAGGATCACATGCTTCTCATGTTTTATTCAAGACAAGAATCCAAGAATCCAAGAAATTCAAGATATATGATCAAGATAATCACTAGAGTCTTAAGAAGGAAAATTCCAAGTTGAAACAGCAAGAGGTTTGGCCAAAGAATTTAAGTTAAAATGTTTTTACAAGAGATTTACTCTCTGGTAATCGATTACCAGAGGATGTAATCGATTACCAGTGGCAAAAATGTTTCCTAAAATGCTTTTACAATGTTTTAGAATACTTTTGAAAACATGTAATCAATTACACAAGTTTTGTAATCGATTACCAGCAGTTGAAATTATTTATAACAACTATTAGATATTTAAATTCAAATTTCACAATATGTAATCGATTACACTTGAATGGTAATCGATTACCAGCAGTCATTGAACGTTTTATAACAGTCAGAATTCAAATCTTAAAGCCTGTAATCGATTACACAAGTCTTGTAATTGATTACCAGAAGAGATTTTCAAAAATAATTTCCAAGAGTCACATCTGTTAAAATGGTTTTTGAATGGTCATCAAAGGTCTATATATATGTGACTTGGAACACGAATTTTCTAAGAGTTTTTTTGAACAAAAAGTCTTATCCTCTCAAAAGCAAAATTGTCTTATCCTCTAAAACATTCCTTGGCCAAAACACTTGCAATTTAATAAGGAATTATTTGAGTACTTCATTGTATAATCTATCTCTTTCAAGAGAGATTTCTTCTTCTCTTCTTCATACTTCTGAAAAGGGATTAAGAGATCGAGAGTCTCTTGTTGTAAAGCATCTAAATGCAAAGGAAGGATTGTTCTTGTGTGTTTCAGAAGGTGTAAAAGATTTGTGAGATAGTGGAACTCCTAAGCGGGTTTCTTGGGGACTGGACATAGGCAACGGACTTTGCCAACCAGTATAAAAATTGTGTTTGCACTTTCTCTTCCCTTAAACTCTTTTATTTATTGTTGCTTATTATTTCTATTTAGTAAGTTTAATTTGAACAATTATTTAGGAATTCATTTTAAAAGGAATCTTGGGACTTGGGTTAAAATCAAGTAGAATTTTTAATTGGAGAATAATTTGTGATATCTTAATTCAACTCCCTATTCTTAAGATATCTGAGGCCACTTGTCCAACAATTTGATTTGATGCTTGTTTGACTTACAAAGGATGTTTATTAAGGGTGGTCAAATAAACTGTTTCAACTGAACTAACTGCTAAATTGAAGTGAAAAAATTAAGCTGCTTTTATCAAAAAAATTGAACCAAACTATTTTGTAATTTCAGTTTTAGAAAACTAAACTATTAGATAATGACTGAGTGCACTTGTTATTATACTCAACTATCGGAGTTAAAAAAATAAAAGAAACAAGGAGGGATTGAGAACTGTTTTTGCAAAATGTGTTGCGACAATACTTGAATTTTCTCATATTAGGCCTCTATTTACAATAAATATCCATTTTCTCTTGATAATACTTGAATTTCAGGGATATATTATGTTTGATCTGGTACTATTTCTAAATATCACTTTAGTTTAGTTAAAAATGTATTTAATTGTGAATTTTTAAACTTTTCTTATATTTACTAGTTCAGTTCAGTTTTTTATTATATAAACAATTAATTAAACTTTATAAACAATTCAGTTCAGTTTGGTTTTAAGATTAAGTAGTTTAGTTTAGTTTTTTTTGGAATTGTTTGTTAATTTAGTTCAGTTTGAGAGAGAAAACTAAACTAAACTGAATCTTGAACAACCCTGATGTTTGCTATCATAAGTCTTATAGGAATAGTTCATCAACTGAAAATGAGTTTCTCAGTTTCCTTCTATGTTTTTTTTTTTGTATTTTTTCTTTGTTGATTGATTTAATTTATATTTAATAATCATGGGTTTCTTTTTAATTTCTTTCTAGCTGGAAATTAAGGAATCAAGAAACTCACTTGAACTTCAATCTCATGCCTAATTGGATTTTGGAAAGAAAGGGATGGAGTTTTAATCAATGGTTGTTCTTTTTTTCCCCCATATTTTCCACTGCATCTTTATTTTAAAGAAAATGTAAGCTATTATATATAAGAGAACCTTTTTTTAAAATTCTTTGTGCTTCTAGCTATTTAGTTAGAAAAATCCATTTCATTGGTTGAGTTATGATTTCACATGCCTTAGTGACTAATTTAAAAAGTGATTAATTTTGTCATTAACCTTTTTTAATTGTGAGTTGATGATTGTTGGGAAGATTTAGTGAGATAGTGAGTTTGAGTTTAAAGAACTCCATTCCAGAAAATTTTAAATTTGTTCAAATTTTAATGACAAAAGTGTTTGAGTTTAAAGAACCCCCCAATCATGAGAAGAGTAATTTTATCGTGGTGGTACCATTGTTGTTTCTTTGGACTATGAGCTTTGTAAGCTTAATTCATTGAGGTTGTTTATATAACAAATACCAATCTTATTCATTATATATTTTTTTTTCTCATTTATGGTATTATATATGATGTAGCTCCATGAGGAGCTTGTAGGCCTTGGATCTTCTTCATCAATGGAGTCCTTTGCTTCTTGAAGTTTAATGGCAGCAAAATGAAGAAGGTAGAAAGATGATTGGAGACGCAACTTCAAGGAGAAGATGAGTCAAGAAGAAGCTCACCACCATAGGAAGCCATGGATAAGAGCTTGAAGGTAGGAGAAGATGAGCAGAGGGAGAAGGAGCACATAATTTTGTGCCTCAAAAGAGGTCTGAACTTTGAAGTGTAATTCTCAAATGATCAAAGTTGAAAAAATGCACACACATGGCCTTTATTTATAGCCTAAGTGTCACACAAAATTTGAGGGAAATTTGAATTTCTATTCAAATTTTACTTGAATTTGAAATTGAATTTGTGGAGCCAAATTTTGGAGCCAAAATTTCACTAATTATGATTAGTGAATTTTAGCTATGGTTCAGCCCTTTAATCCAAGATCAAGTTCAAGATTCTCCACTAAGTGTGCTTAGGTGTCATGAGACATGTAGAGCATGAAAGACATACACAGAGCGTGACTATATGATGTGACAATGGGGTGTAGCAAGCAAATGCTCACCTCCCCCTCGAAAATTTAATTGGATTGGACTTCTCCTAATTCTATTAAATTTATTTTCCAACACACACATCAAATATTCACTTAATGCATGTGAAATTACAAAACTACCCCTAATACAAAAACTAGTATAGGTGCCCTAAAATACAAGGGCTGAAAAATCCTACATTTCTAGGGTACCCTACCTACATTATGGAGCCTACAAAGCCCAAAAATAATGAAATCTTAATCTAATATGTACAAAGATAAGTGGGCTCATACTTAGCCCATGGACCTAGAATCTACCTTAAGGCTCATGAGAACCCTAGGGACTTCTCTTGCATCTCTGGCCCAATCTTCTTGGAGTCTTCTATCCAATGTCCTTAGGGGGTAGGATTGCATCAATTATGTTGAAACAAACTATCCTAATCGGGATAATCGATTACAAGGAATTAACAATTGATTAGCAAGCTTGTTTTCAAGAGAAAAAAGTCACTGTGAACCATTAAAAGATTATCATGGGTTTGTAATTGATTACAAGTGTTTTTAAAAACTTAATTTCTCTGTGTGTGAATTAATCGATTACCATTTGGTTGTAATCGATTACAACAACCTACTAGAAGCAAATATGATAGACTACATGTAGGATAATCAATTACCAATTATTCATAATCAATTATATCGAATTGCAATGGGAAGATTGTGATTGAAATAATTGACTACCAACTTATTTGTTGGATCAAGTGGCCTCGGAATAATTAAGAAGGGGGGTTGAATTAATTATGAACGTGTCTTGACTAATCAAAAATATATCATTCTTAATGTTACTAGATTCAATTAGGCTTTTACTACTAAGTTAAGAAAGTAAAGAACAGAAATAGAAACTTAACCAAAAGTAAAAGCGATAATTAGAAGTACACAACGGAAATAAAAGAGTGTAAGGAAGAAGAAGACAAACACAAGATTTATACTGGTTCGGCCACAAACCGTGCCTACATCTAGTCCCCAAGCAACCTCCAGTTCTTGAGATTTCTTTTCAACCTTGTAAAATCCTTTACAAGCCAAAGATCTACAAGAGATGTACCCTCTCTTGTTCTCTTTGAATAACCAAGTGGATGTACCCTCCACTTGTGATCCACAAGAGATGTACCATCTCTTGTTCTCAGTATAACAATCCCCAAGTAGATGTACCCTCTACTTGTACCACAAAGGATGTACCCTCCAATGTGTTGGGACAAAAAATTCTCAGGCGGTTAGTCCTTTGAATCTTTGTAAGGGGAAACAAAAAATATCCCAGGCAGTTAGTCCTTTAAAATCTTTTGCTTAAGGGGAAGGGAAGAATCAAAAGAATTCTCAGGCGGTTAGTCCTTTGAATCTTTTGTAAGGGAGAAGAGAGACACAAAAGAATTCGGGCGGTTAGTCCTTCTGTTCTTTTGGCAAAGGGAGAAGAGAGACACAAAATAATTTAGGCGGTTAGTCCTTCAATTCTTTTGGCAAAGGGAGAAGTGAATGAAGAAGAATATCACAAGTTTTTTTATCAATGAACTTTTCTTAAAAGAGAAAGGATTGAACAAAAACTTTTAGAAAGATGAAGAGAAAAGAATCAAAAAGATCTGTAAAGAACTTGTTATGAAACTTGTTGAAAGAGATTGTAAAATGTTGAAAAAGATTGATTGAAGGATGTTGAAAGAAGATGATTTGAAATTCATGCCATGGTCACATATTTATAATCTCTTGATGACTCAAGTTAAAGTTTGTGACTCTTGGCAATTTCTTTAAAACTAGTCACCCTTTAAAAATTGTGACTCTTTTAAAAACTAGTCACTTAAAAAGTTGCGACTTTTAAAAAAAAAAATCTTAAGAAACAAGTCACTTGAAGAATTGTGACTTTTGGAAATTTATTTTTTGAAATCAGTCACTGGTAATCGATTACAATCAAGGTGTAATCGATTACACATCAACAGATGTGACTCCTCAATTTAAATTTTGAAAATCAAAACATTTAGAAGCTCTGGTAATCGATTACAAGTATTGTGTAATCGATTACACAAGTTTAAAATGATTTGAAAATGTTTAAACACAAGTTGTGATTCTTGAAATTTAAAATCTTAACGTTTTAAAACATTGGTAATCGATTACCAGAGAGTAAAACTCTTTGGTAATGATTTTGTGAAAACTTCTTGTGCTACTCAATGTTTTGAAAAACTTTTTTAGTACTTATCTTGATTGAGTCTTCTCTTGATTCTTGAATCTTGAGTCTTGAATCTTAATCTTGATTATTCTTGAATCTTGATTCTTGAAACTTGGTTCTTGAATCTTGAATTGATTCTTTGGCATCATCAAAATAACCTTGGAAGGCATTGCTTCCACATTATTGTGATCTATTACCATGATCTGGAAATGAATAACAAGGGGTATATGAATGAAATAATCGATTACTAGGGTTTGATGATCAATTATGGCAGTTATACTTGTTTTTATTATAAATACCCATATTGTTTTTTCCCTAGTGTGACTATTTTGCGAGATAAAATTACACATATCAGTTAAGAAGAGTCTCTTAGAGGATTTACAAGGGATTTTCTTTGAAGAAGATCATCTTGTCAATATCATGCATTCAACATCGTAAGATGAACACCATGGATTGAAACTTGAAGATTTTCCATCTACACAACTAGGCGTTTTCATTCCATTTCTTATTTTTCTTATCTTAGATTTTGATCTTGGTCAGGGTTACCAACAAGGTTGTTGAGTATTAGGATTTGGCTTATAGGTTTTCTCTTGTATGGTTCAAGGGAATAAGGGTTCTGATAGAGATTTGTTTGTGCATAGCGTTTGTAAAGTGATTTTTCTATAGTGAATATTATAAGGTTCTTAGAGAAAACTAGATGTAGGTTCTTTTGAAAATTGAACCAATATAAACCTTTGTCTTGATTCTCTAAATTCCTTATCTTGTTATTGAATTGATCTTGATATTGAACTAAATTGATATTGGCTTTTGTGATTGGATGTGCCATTAAAACTCTTTTTTTGAACAAGAAGTGATTGTTTTTCTTAAGCAAGATTATCCTTGTGATAAAAGATTTCGAGGAAAACCTTGATTGTTCAAGATGGTATTTGGATTTGAATTGATTTCATCAAGAAAATTCAAAAAGTTGTGGAATCTATTCATACCCTTCCTTTCTAGATTCCCACTCCAACTAACATTTCCAAATAGGCATAATGAGAGTGAGGAAGACAAAGTGAAGAGTGAAGAGGTCTAATTGTTTCTCTTCAATCTCTTTCGATTTCTTTTTTTTTTTCTTGTCTGAAACCCTAAAATTAAAAATCAAAATTACATAGAGAGAGAGACAAAAAGAAAGAGATGCTGTGAAGAGAATATAAACTGTATCCCTTTTCTTCTTGTCTGAAACCCTAAACCGAAAAATCAAAATCAAAAGCATATATATAGAGAGAAAGATTCATAAAAGAAGGGGAGATAGTGAAGAGGTGTAACCAAAACTGTTTCCTAAACCTTTCTTGGTTTGCCCTTTCTTCTCCGCTTTACTAGAGAAAGTTAAGGAAGAAAGTATTTTTATTTCTTTGAAGGTTTTGCTTTAGCTGAGAAATAGACGTAATAGAGTTTTCTCTTAAACAACCTTTCTTCTCTCTCAATTTTTGATATTTAGGTCTGCACCGAGCCATTTTGTAATTAGAGAAGAAGTTAGTGGATGACTGGTGGAGAGAAGAAAGTTTGAGTGTTTGTTTTTTAAATGACATTGTGCTCGATAAAATTTTGGGCACCATGATAGTTTTTTTTCCAAAAAATTAAAAAAAATGTTTTGTATGTAGCTAAATGAAAGGAAAGTATAAGATTAAAATAACCCTATATTGGATAACTGTCTGAAAACTAAGGAGGCTAATGATGTAATTTCAATAGCCTAAATAAATTTTTATTAGAAAGTAGAAGGCAAAACAATTTTTTTGATCATCCTTTCTTTCAACATAATTTGTTCTGTTCTACAACGTCTATGTGTTCTTCGCTCACTTCTATTCGGTCAAGCCTGCTAGCCTTGACATGTTCCTCCCCCCGACAACTCCAACCCCATCTATCGCTTCTCTCTTTCATTTTTTGTGTTTTTTTTTCAGATATGAAATTTCGCTCCATCCAAATCCAAGATCTGAAATTCGATCCATTGTCACCTTTGACGAGGAAGGGGTCACTGACATCAAGTAGTTGTACCACCTCTCCATGACCCATGCCTTCTTCAATGACAACAAGTTACAATTACTGTAAGGGGTCCTAAGATTAACCCAATTGCACCCAAAGACAATAGCATCTGGGTAATTTCGTTCCCATTATTTATTGTATTTATTTTATTGAGAAGGATGGCTATGGTGGTTAATGGGGTTTGAAGAAGATGAAGGAGGTGAGGGAAGAGGGATTAAAAAATTTGTGATGTTTATTTTTCATTTTGTGATAGTTTTTAACTATCAGAAATTGTATTTTAAAATTTAAATTAAAAAATAATTTAATGTAGGTTTAGATTCATTCAATTTGAATTTGATCCAAAAAGTGATATATTATAATTTTATGAGGACGGAAGACGAACAATTTTTTTTTTGTAAGGACTAAAAATGAAATTTAGGTATTTTGCAAGAACAAAAAAACATATTTTAGCTTTTATATTATTATGGCAAAATTATATATTATTTAATTCGTTGTTGTAATATTTTTAATATAAATATTTTTTTTCCTTCTTTCTCTATTTTACCTTAACTAATTTATTGAATATTTTATTTAATATAGAAAATATATTTAATATATAACACGTGGAGAAACATTTTGTTTTATTAAAGCAAGTACAAAATTTTATATAATTCATGGGAGATGGATAATTTAAATAAAATCACATTTAACATTTAAATTATTATGATCAAATTATATTTTTTTATTAATTTTTATAATAATTTTAAATATAAATATTTTATCTATCTTTCTCTATTTTGACTTAACTAGTTTATTGAATATTTTATTTTATTTAATATAGAAAATATAAATGAAATATAACTAACAGAAATGAACATTTTTCACATAGTATCAAGGAAATCTTAATTTGAAATAACTCATAGGATAGACAATTTTCTTAAATCATCTTAAAATTTAAATTACTTGAAAGAAATTATGTTATATTGTAATTTGATAATTTTGTAGAAATTTTACTTACATGATTAACAAATTACAAGTTAGGTATGTGGCAATTCACTTTGGTTCGTGTGTGTTTTTTGAATATTGTTAATCAAATCAAAGAACAAAGACAACTAGAAAAAGAAAATAGAATTGCATTTCTAGGAATGAATGTGAATACTTATTTGAAGACAAATTCACTTTGGGTGCTTTTTTCTTTCTTGGCACTAATAATTTTTTTTACTGATTTATTGATGTTGCATATGTAGCAAGCAAGCACAATTATGTCATTATTTTGACTAATTATTTGTCACATCTATAAAGAAAGATTGACATATATTGCAAATAACTTCAACTTTTGTGTCATGCCATCAAAAATTAAGCTTTTCTTATCAACTACTCATTCATAAGAAATTAATAATTAAGTCTCTTGATTTTGGTTGCAGGAAAACACTAGTGGAGTTGCTTGAAGTAAAATAGCAACTAAAACCTGTGAACAACCTGAAGCATGTCTTAAAACAAACTACTTTGGAACCAAGGAATTGGCCAAAACACTTATTCCCTTCTCCAGCTTTCATCCTTGCCAAAAATTGTCAATGTTGCATCATCTTTTGGAAAGCTAGAGGTATATATATATATAAGTTATTTTTGCTTATGAACCTTTTACCCTGATTTAACACTACTAGAAAAGCACTTTTCTAAGTCAGTTATTTTCGACTTTTTAAGACGGTTATGAGTCATCGTCAGAGCATCCGTCGTAAATTTTTGAAGATTTTACGACGACGGTTTCGAACCATCTTAGAAATTCAATGATTCTAAGACGGTTATGACACAAAACTATCTTAGAATGTCATACAAACTAAGACGACTTTTCATCAAAATCCGTCTTAGTATGTATGACATTCTATGATGATTTTGTGTCATAATCGTCTTAGAATCCTATACTTACTAACACGGTTATACACAGAAAACCATCATAGAATGCTTAACCTTCTAAGACGGGTTTGCTCATGACATTCTAAGATGGTTTTTGACATAACCGTCTTAGAATGTCATACATACTAAGACGAGTTTCGACTATACTCATCTTAGAATTTGAAGCATTCTATGACGGTTATGCAAATAACTGTCTTAGAATGTTTCATCTTCTAAGACGGTTTACAGTCACAATCGTCAGACGATTTTTGAAGTAACCGTCGTAGAAGATTTTTTTTTTTGGTTTTCCAGGTATTTTACAATTATTCAAATCCATCATCAAAATTCAAGTACGTTTAAGGTTAAATGTTGGACAAATAATGTATGTTAAACATACAATGCATTTCATTATGCATGAATCATATAAGTTGTGAAACACCTAAAATCGTATTAATTGAGAAAACTTCTGCTATGCAATTTTTATTGTTGACATCTAAAAAGAGTATACAAACTCGAGTAACATATATGTTAAATAATTTGTATGTACACCTCATTCATAATCGTACGAATGAAAAACATATGATCTTTAAATTAAGTCTATCTTACTTTATTCTACACGGCCATCACAAGAAGCTGACTTTGGAAGTTGCTCTAAGATATTTTAAAATCCACTTCACAGCATTTCAGTGCTCTTTTCCTGGTTTAGCCAAAAATCTACTAACAACACCAACTGCATGTGTTATGTCTGGTTGTGTACACACCCTTTGCTTGTGCAGTACTGTAGAGGTTGTGCAACATGTAGAACAACTCTTAGTCGCATTGACTATTTCATGGGTTGTGTTTCCCCTGATTTAGACACATGGCTACATTATTTCACACCATAAAAACTCTAGTGTTCGGCATATAAAGTATCACTCCAATTGCACAATCATAACAATACAACAAACAAAATAGGATATTAGAAGAGACAGGGAGCAAACTTCCTGAAATCTAGATATATGCACATAAAATTAGTAAAATATTTATGTTATAATGTTTGGGTAACAATGTAAAGACTAATTCTACATTTCAAAATTAGTACTATTAAAAAAACATTGCTTCCACCATCCAAAATTAAATTTGGAAAGTGAACACCTCCCAATGCAGCATATTCACATATAAGTCCTTATAGAGATAGATAATTGTTTTATAGGTGCCTTCTTGGTAATTTTACCCTCAAAATAATGTTTTATATAACAATATTCCAACAAGTTATAGTGAACCAAATCTTATAAAAGCAATTGCCCTCTATATTACTTCTATGTTTACAGTTTATTACTTCTCTTTGAGAGAAAAGAATACTTCCAATCTAATTAAAAGCAATTTCTAAAGAAAAAGAGAAAAAATAAATTATTAATTAAAAGTTAGTCATGTGATAATAATCATAATATGTTGTACTAGCATCCTCTCTAATGTCCTAAGATTATCCAAGCCCAAATGATAATCAACATATAAAAAAAGGACAACGTCATGAAAATTCCAGAAGGAAAACATTAGAAATTTGGCAGCTTATGTACTAATCAAGTAAGTTGAGCTAACAAACCACAATATTAACCCCACAACAAACCAAAAAGCAACAAAACCATAAACCATAAATTTAAGACATAGTCATCATATGTGCAACACTTAAAGGAATAAAAAAATGCATCAAAGGAGATATTACAATGAAAAAGGTGCTTTACAAGTGTTTCATTGGGCATATATTCCGCCAAAAGCAACTGATCTTGCTTGTGGTAGGTGAATTTGCCAACCTTTGGTTACAAAGCTGACCAACTATGCTTGCTTCCTCCTGCAGTTATGAAAAAAATTGTTTTCAATGATTGAAAGTGGAAAGAAAAAGTCGAAGGTGTATCAACACAACCCAATGCACACCATTAGCTTCACAGAAACAATGAAACCTAAAAATCTCAAATTATTAGCAGCCCATTGAAAGAAAGTATGTACAGATACAATTTTAAGCTTTAGGCATACTTGCATGTTACAAATACTACAAATTGACCAGACAACATGGGAAGAGTATATAGGATAGTCTATTACCATATCAAAAATTGGATACAACATAAAATTTACCACAGATGGTTCACTGGCAAAAAATTTACCAGCATGTTATCTACCACAGACGGTCTACATCTATACCATGTGTTTGAGTAATACAAAGTACATAAATAATGCATTTGAGCAATGCAAGGTCATGAACACGAGAATTGAGAGTTAAAAGCAAGGTAAGTAACCAATAGAGGCAGGTGAATTTACCAAAAACTGTAGAGCATGTGGCCAAGCATTCTTATTAAACCGCTTAACATCAATCCTCATTTGATTCTCCAGCTTTCCTTTATAAACTACAGTTGGATCCTTCTATCCATGTTCAGATACAATGTTCTCGACAACAAAACCAGATGTAGCATTCTTGAGTTGCTCAAGTGTATATTCACGGAATGTAGGCCAGTTACTGACCTCATTACTATCCTCAATTTCTGGAACATAAGGTAACATAAACATATATCATATTTCCTTATAATTACCTGGAACTATACAATAGTTTTGAATATGACTTTACCCACTAGCATCTGGAGTTTCAATAATAGATGCCTTAAGTTGTGAATCGACACAGCATGGATGAGTTTTGAGCACTGAATACCCATTTTAGTAGGATGAAATCAAACGTCAAGTAATGAAGACCTCTTCCACTTTTAGTGATGCGCCTTGACTGAAAATATTTGAAAATGACAACTAGTCCAATCAGATCCACCAGAACTTCATCAACCCTATGCACCGTCACAAGACACCTTCAAAAGATAATGTATCTGCAATGGAGCCAAAATTGTATGTGAATCACTTCATAAGCTTTGCTCAAGTGAAGGTAAAAGAGTAAAGCAACAAAAGTCATTTTGATCTTAGCACAAATTATGTGTCAACTAATAAATAATTATTACAAACAACCAACCAATCGAATTTTCATAAATCTGTAGATACTGTACTTGATTTCCAGATTGCAAGAAACAAGAAACCTTTGGAAGGAATAAGTAGCTGAGAAAAATAACAATCAATAAAAACAAAACAAACCTAGTCTTTATTTGAACAAAAGAAAATGACACTTGTTTCCCTTGATTCTGTAAGGTACCTTATCACAATATAGTTTCCAGTACATGCCATACCTCTATGCAATGAAAATTTTCAACTTCCATGTTGCAATGGTGCTGACCCACAAATAGAATATTCCAATTCCCAAACCTTCTGTAATGTAAACTTCACTCGATTCCATGGATCGTGATAAATAAAAAGAGCCATTCTTTTAATTTTTTATAATTGTGGCAATATCCTTTATTGTAAATTTCTGTTTCTTTTAGCAGCACTACCACTTGAAGTTGAGACGTGCTCAAAATTCTATTGTTTTATATTGTGATTTGCATACTTCAAAAACAATTTAATTCTACTGGGCTACTGGTATGTTGTTTATTTAATAATCTATATGTATACTAATGATAAAGGAAATATCCCTTATTTGGTGTCCACATTTCATTGGAATGTTTTACCCTTAAACTACTTCTTAAACTTTCAAATTTTTCTTCTAACCTATAGTAACTTCCCACTTCTATATCATTAGTTTTTTTGTCACTTTTTTTTATTAACTGTATTTAACTTTTGTTTTTTGTTTTTTCATCTATTATTTAAAAAATTTAGAGGCACCAAGTGTCTCTCTTCTCCTAGTGTTAATAAAAATGATGCCTATGTATCCAACCAAAAAGTTATAAGACAAAGCAAACCTTTTATAAACATAGACAAGGCTTAAGAGGGTATGCAGAAAAGAAAAATGCACAAAAGGTAACATCAACAGATAGAATCATGGAACTGAATGCTTACTTGGATTTGCATCAATCATCATCTTGTTTTGCTCGATCAAAGAGAATGATGGTAAGAAATATCACATAGAAGTAAGGCAAAAACTGCAAGTGAAAAAAAATCCAGCTTAACATTCTTCTGCAAACTTCAACTTGTACAAAGAGAAAGGGACCCTTACATGATTGAAGAGAGCTGGGACTGTCCAGAAGAAAGCTTCAGGGACATAATGAGATGGACGAGATAATCCCCACCTGCAGGCACCACAGTAAAAGTGAAATGATTATTTTATAATGCAAAAGTGTATTCTAAGCAAACAACATTACGTCAAATATAAAAAACCAAGAGTTACAAAAATTAAAAGCCCCCTATGGTTAACAAATAACATTCATATCTAAATGTAAACTATCAATATCAACTTTTTATAGAATTATGATCTATTTTAAATCAAATGTCCAGAATCAGGCCCAATAAGTGGTGAGCTAAACTCCTCAACCGGGGAGAGGAGGTAGGTATGGTCTCAACTTTTCAGTAATCATATAAAAATTTAAGTGAAAGCTTATCATCTAGAGGTTAAAAGAAGGCTTCTTTTAGTTTCCCCAGAAGTAGTAGTATATGTGGCCTCTATATGCAATAGTATTTTCAGTATGTCTAGCTTATGTAGGTCTACTGGCAAATATTTGTGTAAGCATTCGAATTTGACACACATTGAACAAAAAATATGGTCCAAATGAAATATACACAGCAAATACTACGTATTTACACCTTTGATGGAGCTTTTCCCTAGACTGTGCCTTTTCCATTTGTCCTATGAAATAAGCAATTCCAAATGACATGCAATCTTGTTTTTTGTCATAAACATTCTTTTCCACTTGCTTGTGCTGAAAATAAGCACTCCCTACAATTACCTTTGTTGTTTCCTCCTCCCTAGTTTTTCCTTTAGCTGTGTCTTTGACATTTGTGTGCCCATGCAACCACAAACACAGTTTATGAATTGGGTGCCTGGGCTGTTGTAGTACTGTATGTTCAAGGATTTTCTTCTCTTCACCCACCATAGACAAATCATTCAAACAATGAAATGAATAACTAACACATGTAAAGGCATAAGGGATTACATTTTCCCATCCAAAGCAAACCATCAGATTTATATCTTACCATGACATGGAGACTTTGTAAATTTAGAAATGCTTGTGGCACAACTATATCCAATCTAAAGAAAGAAAGGGAGAATATGTTAAAAATATATCTAATTCTCACTACCAACAATAAGTATAGTTTTCATTGTTATAGTTCTATATTAAGGCAACTTACATGGCTATTAAGAGGAGGGACACTGCCCCAATTATCAGAGTCAATAACCGATGCAGTAGAGTTCTTTGTTTCATTAATAGCAGTAGGTGACACCCAAGGAGCTCTGAATTTCATTTTTGCTTCAAGAGAAGCGAAACCTTTCATGGCTAAGGAAAAGTTACTCTAAAGAAGAATAGAAAAAAATCCACTAGCTACAAGTGGTATGTTGTAAAGAAACATTGAGCTTAAATGCCACCAAAATTCATTGCCTCAACTTGACTGTTTTAAATGTTATATAGAAAATTGGTAAGTAAAGCATCAATAGCATCAGGCAGTATCCCAGTGAACCATAGAATGTTGCCTTGCATTCCTCCCCTTTAAACATGCTAAACATATCAAAATCAATTCAAGAAGAATGCTTTGTAGGATACAAAAGTACCTAGTTAAGAGATTTTTCTGCACAGGCAAATCAATCTTTTTCTTTGCACTTTCAGAATGCGTTTTGAATTGACTAGTTTCCACAATTGCTCATCTGGTTGCAAGATTCTCTCTCTGCCATTTAAAAGAAATGGACTTTTAACCAACAGTACCCTTTAAACAAGGGTTTAATTGAAGGAGAATACATCCATGTATACTTCTTAAATGCTTTTAACATTTATTAAAAAGAAAGAGGTGACAATCTATTCATATTTGCTCAAAACATGTGTGAAGGTGATTCTAACTCCCAAGAAAACCTTGTACCATGCACATTTATGCAAACCAATGGCAGCGGTTATAGAGCAGTAAGAACATTCTTTTCAGTTGTTGTCAATCATATTCCTATCATTTTCAAAATTGTTTTTTTTCACAATCGTGCAAATTGTCCTTAATCCAAAAATGAACAAATGAAATAAGTCAAGTTATTTTGACCAACACATGCAAGAAAAATAGAGATATTTCAGTTACTATAAATTTATTCTTTCACTTTAACAAACACACATTTCTTGAATGACTCTTCATAAAAGGGAGGCACAAAAACTCCACTATATCTCAGGTGCTTAAGAACTTGATACATTTCCATTTGTATCAGAAATACAAAAATTTCATATAGAAAGATTTACATACAAGATTTAAAAGATATAGATAGTTAAAAAAAAGCACTTTAAAGCATTTTTGTTATGTGTATAGATGTAGACCTAGCTGCTTTAGTGAGTTTAAACAAGGAAAATGAACAATGATAGTTAAATAAACATGCTTGTTAGTTTTTATGGTACTGAACAATCATGTTTGTTAAGTGTATCAACTGCACTTACCTTGTCATAACTTCTAATTCTTTTAATGCTTGCATGGGCCCTTTTGAGACCCATACCTGGCAAGGATTGCAGATAATCACAACCACTCAAAATACACATTTGAAGAAGCATTTGTCTGTTGAACCCTTCAAAACTAAGCTCCTTATTCATTTGTAGCATGGAATACTGAAACTGAACACCTTGACCAAACTTGTCCATTCTAAAGATAATCTAAATTTTCAACGAAGAACCAGGCTAGCCAAAAACCAGTGAGTACATCAAAGTAGGAATAAATATACATTAGTATAGAAAGATAACAAAAAATCTATAGCTTAAGGCACTTGGTAAACTTACTCTTGGGCAACCAAATGGTATAAGATCAGAGTCTTCTATTATAATTGCATCAACTTGTTCACTAATTGCCAAGAATGTCATTTGGGCATCTGCCTCGTAAGGAGCAACAATATACTGCAGGTTCTCCTACTTCAATACCTTCCAAGAAAAAACAAGGTTAAGTATTTAGTTGGGGATGTAATGTAATTATTGTATCGAATATATTCAAATGAAATACATATGAGATACACACATACACACACAGACAACAACCAGACCAACTCTGATATATTGAACTCCTTTTTACCTGAATTAGTTCACATGCAATTTGAGGTGAAATATCAACTACTTTCTAGTAGCACTCATAAGCAGCAGCTGAATTTCCATCCAACTCATGTTCATTTTACCTCAATTTCAAAAACAGAAAAGCAATGAAACAATGACAAACAACAAAGACAAACAAGTGTGGTATTTAGAACATAAGCAGAAAAATTGAGCAAGTCAAGATCAGTTTTGAAGCATTACTGCTATTTTCAACAAATTGTGCTTGTGAATAAGAACCTCATGTAGACATGAAGACATACATGGAGATAGAGCTGAAGAAAGTTATTGTTCAAAATTGTCAGCTTATGTCATTTGGAGAATTGCCCTACATGCAGACACACTGTACACTGAGGAAGTGAAATCCCACAAAAGGAGAAACTAATGCAAATGCAGACAGCTGCTACAAGCACAACATCAAATCCTTCTTTGAATTTTGAAATTAGATAACTCACACAAAGAATCAAATTAAAAGAAAAACAAAAACTGTTATGACTAGCACATTAAGCTTCTTATTCTAGTCAATGTAAGACTCATAACATAGCCACCTCATTTAAGAACTGATGTTTACAGAGGCTACACACTATCAACAAAAACCCTGCCTGATAATAGACCTTTTTCCTCACCTATCGATATTTGGTACGTTACACCTTAAAGTCCACGAATGCAGCAATTACAAATGACAGTCTCAATCCATGAATCTAATGTGAGGTTAAACAAATGTCAATTATTGACCAAAGTTATTTATAATGTTCACAATAAAGTGTGTCATCAACGAAAAAAATTTCATCCTATATAATCTAAATCATATTTAACATCCCATTTTTTCAATAGCTAAAAAGTATGCTACCCATTTCTTGCAAAGTGTAGTGATGGCCACCACGTCTAATGCTATTTCATTAGAAAACCACTACAAAATTAACAACCCATGACATTATTAGTAACGTACGCAAACATAATTGAACAAATATTAACCAAACTAACAATTGAAATTTATGTTAGTAAATATACCGTGTTCCATTCATCCTTCAAACCGCCAATAACTATGCACCACATCCAATGCATGACATAATATCCACACTCATAGCCTCCGATTTGAACATGACTCTAAATTTTACAATGAAAATATATTTAACATTCAACCCATAGAAAGTTACAAATGTCTTCATTGCAAACACCTATTGATTAAATAATTACTAACCTTTGGTTCAATCCACTGAGGTGCAACTTGATCAGACATACCTTCGAAAGTACTGGTTACAAAAATTACAAAAAAACATATATATCATGACAAACCTTGTCATAGTCTGAACAACAATTACACAGTAAATCAATTATAAATTTGAGGAGAACCTGTTAATTGGAGCTTTTATGTTAATATCAAGCTTCTTCCACAAAGAAGAAAACCAAACAACAATGTTTTCCCTTGGACATAGAACAACTAGTTGCCAATGTGCCCCAAAGTCGACAATTATAATTAGCTACTTCATAAACCAAATATTTTTAGAAGGCATTTACAAAACTTGAACTTACTGATTCAAGTAAGCTCCTAAGTACAGTTGTCGTTGCGACTCCTTGACCCATGTTTCAATGTAATGTTGACATTGTTGACGTCTATGTTGGACAAGTGGCCTCAATAACTTAAGAAGGGGTGAATTAAGTTTCAAAATTTCCCATTAACAAACTTTTAACCCCCTTCTAAATGATAGGCTCAAAATGCCGAAGAAGAAGCATCAATCAATTTAATAATGTTCTTTAAACATGCAAGACAAAATTGATTGCAATAACATAAATGAGATAAGGGAAGAAAGAAATGCAAACTCGATTTATTCTGGTTCGGCCACTTCCTGTGCCTACGTCCAGTCCTCAAGCAACCCACTTGATATTTTCCACTATCTTTGTAAAAATCCTTTTTACAACTTCTGAATACCCAAGGAATCCCTTTCCCTTGTGTTCAGGAAACTCACAATTCAAGAGATAACCAATCTCTTGATTACAATTGACCTTCTGAGAAGAATAGAAAGATTACTCTCCTTTAGAGTGGATAATACAATTTGAAGTTCCTGGATGAACTCTCAATAGATTTGCAAGTGTTTGCCCAAGAGTTGTTGAGAGAGTATTTGACAATAAAGTTCTCTTCGAATATCTCTCTCTTGCTTTTTGAAATCAGTCACACATATATATAGGCCCTTTGTGCCTTTTCAAAATGGTTTGATGAGATGTGTCTTATCAAAAAGCTTTTTTTGAATTTTTCACTAGTAATCAATTACAGGTTTCTGGTAATCGATTACACAGTTATATTTTGAAGGGTCAAGACTTTTGAATTTGAATTTCAAGAGTTCCGTGTTGGATCGAGTGGTCTCAGAATAATTAAGAAGGGGGAGTTGAATTAATTATTACTAGACCTTTACTAATTAAAAATTTACTCTTCTAAGGCTTTTACTATGTTGGTAAGAGAATAAGGAGTAGAAGAGAAACTTAACCAAAATAAAAGCGGAAATTAAATGCACAGCGGAACGTAAAAGAGTAGGGAAGAAGGAGACAAACACACAAGAGTTTTTATACTGGTTCGGCAACAACCCGTGCCTACATCCAGTCCCCAAGCGACCTGCGGTCCTTGAGATTTCTTTCAACCTTGTAAAAATCCTTTTACAAGCAAATATCCACAAGGGATGTACCCTCCCTTGTTCTCTTTGAACCTAGTGGATGTACCCTCCACTAGAACTGATCCACAAGAGATGTACCCTCTCTTATTCTCAGTCAACAACCCAAGTAGATGTACCCTCTACTTGTACCACAAAGGATGTACCCTCCAATGTGTTAAGACAAAGATCTCAGGCGGTTAAACCTTTGATACTTTGTGAATGGGGATACGAAAGAATTCTCAGGCGGTTAGTCCTTTGACCACTTTTGTATTAGGGAAAGGGAAGAATCAAAAGAATTCTTAGACTGTGTCGTTTTGAATTCTTTGACAAGGGAGAAGGGAGACACAAAAGAATTCAGGCGGTTAGTCCTTTGTTCTTTTGGAAAAGGGAGAAGAGAGACACAAAAAGAATTCAGGCGGTTAGTCCTTGGCGAATTCTTTTTGGCAAAGGCAGAAGGGAATGAAAAGATGAACAACACAAGTTTTCAAGGTTTAGAAAACCATAAAAACTTTGGAAAGCTTTTGGCACAAAGAAGAAGAAGAAGAAGAAGAAGAAGTTCAAAGAGATTCAAGGCTTGTAAAGAATTGTAATAGATTGATTGGAAAAGTATATAAGATTGCTTGAAATGCAAAACAAATCCTTGCTTTTATAGACTCTTCATGTCTGGTCAAGACAACCATTAGAAGAGTTATGACTTTTAAAAAAAACTTAAAAACCAATTTGAAAAAGTCAAAAACCATTTGAAGAGTTACATCTTTTGATTTTATTTAGAAACAATCACTGGTAATCGATTACCAAATTAGTGTAATCGATTACACAAAGCATTTATGTGAAAAGATGTGACTCTTCACTTTTGAATTTCAATTTCAACGTTCAAAGGCACTGGTAATCGATTACCAAAACATTGTAGTCGATTACAGCTTTTTGAAATTAATTGGAACATTGTAAATTCAATTTGAAAACTTTTTCAAAACAATTTTGCTACTGGTAATCGATTACAGCAATCTGGTAATCGATTACCAGAGAGTAAAAACTCTTTGGTAAACATGTTTTGAGAAAAATCATGTGCTACTCAATTTTTGAGAAAGACTTTTCATACTTATCTTGATTAAGCCTTCTCTTGATTCTTGAATCTTGAGTCTTGAATATTGATCTTGATTCTTGAGATCTTGAACCTTGAATCTTGATTCTTGACTCTTAACTTTCTTCTTGAGTCGTGAATTCTTCTTGATTCTATCTTGAACTCTTGAATTGTTCTTGATTCACTTGAGTTGTTCTTTGATTGATCTTTGAGCTTTTTGTCATCACCTTTGTCATCATCTTTTGTTATCATCAAAACACCTTTGAATCACCTTTGATTCACCATGAAGCTTTGCTTCTACATTCCGTTGCTGGTAATCAATTACAAACATTTGGTAATCGATTACAGGTTCAAAATTCAAATTCAAAACCCTTTTAACAGCTATTTTTCAAAATTGTCTTTTGGTAATCGATTACACTGCCTGGTAATTGATTACCAGAGCCTTGGATGTCTTGGAAACACTTTATTTTGAGGCAAGGCTTGATCTTGAGTTAATCTTGAAGCAAGGCTTTGTTTGTTGAAGCAACCTTGTATTAATCTTGAAGCAATGCTTATCCTTTGAAACAACCTTGTTTGATTCTTCTTTGGCATCATCAAAATCATGTATTCATACATTCACAGTCTATCCTTAGCATTGTGTATAGACTGAGGCTCAAGGAAACCATACACTGAACCATGACCTCTACTTCTACTGCAGTCATCCATAAACCTATTTTGAACCCAAGAAAATGATTATTGTTAAGCTATTACATTGAAACAATATTCATTATAAGGTAATGAAAATGAAACCTAGTAATTGAAATGACTTACATTATCCACAACTACAGTATAGATATGTTCAAACACTTGTCACCTACTATTATTTCAGCTACATCAACATGTGTGATGAAAAATCTTGCTTTTACATTTGGAAGCCCAAATTTTGTCCCATCCAATGGGAGTTCCACTGGCTTCTGGTACACGTCATACAATATCTTCATCAAATTTCCCAGTGGATCCTCTGCAGCACCTGCATTGCACCCATCAACACGTCCCACCGGTTTCGGCATATTATGGTCTGAATCCTATATGGTTAAAGAAAATAACAATTACATTTATTTTGTCAAGGAGGTATTACCAATGTCAATGTCAACGACAACAAGTAGAGGGAAAATCATATTACTTACATTAGAGATAGGTTTCACAAGATGTGTCGGCCATCCAATGAATGTGTTAATGGCCTCCTTAACATATAAAATCTCTGACGTGGGAAATGAGACCCTTGCGTCACCATCGTAAACAGTTACAACACTAACCTCATCACATCCTCTGTGTGAGGGACATTGTGTATCGTGGCGGCACTATCAAACACCTTTCCCAAGGCCACTAGTTGTGTACACTCCTCACCAGCTATGTACAAGCCCATAGTAATGACATCAATAGCAGAAGGCTCCGCAGCTACAACATTTCCAGCAGCTTCAACACAGCTTCCTTTGGTGCTTACACGTGTAGCCAATATGCCAGGGTCAGGCGCATCTACTGGGGGTGAGTGTTTTGATCGCCTCCTTCAACTCTTTTTTCATTATCTCTATACTCCGTATATTTTCCTCTTCTACCTCTCTCTTCCACTCTTCCTTTAGATTTCCTATCATTTCAACCAATTGATCTGGGGTGATTGTTGCCGAAGAAATGTTGGAGCCACACGATGCCTCTCCAAAGTAATGACTGATGGTGACACCATGTCCAGCTACACGAACACGACCAGGATGATCTGGTCGGCCAAGCGCAATATTTAGTATGTCCTAACGACCATTTGGCACAAAACTGTCCTATGTCGTTTGTTCATATAAATCATTCTATGACAACAACAAAAATGAGTTATACGGTCTTTTTAGGTTATGGTTTTTATTCCAAAAGTTGTAATTCAAATGAACTCATAGCAGCATGAACTCACAATTTTGTCAGAGATTTCTTGTGCCGCTGTAGATGTCATCGACCCATATCGCTTTGTTCAGACCATCTTCCAGTTGACATGTCTTGTAATCGGGGATGGAGGGTCTATGATCATAGCTGAATTTTCGATAAACTCAGCTTGATGGAGGGTCTACGATCCTGAGCTTTTTTTCGTATTCCCTGTCATGATGTAAAAACAGTATCCACTAAATAATGAGTTTAACAAACCTTACCTAAATCAAATTTTATGTAAAAACAAGTTACATCAAACCTGCCAATTAGGGGTTTGTCGGCTCTTTGCAAATTGTTCCCAAGTTTTTAGATCCAGACTATACTTAGCAGATGGATCATGGTTATCTTCACCGTCTTTGTCAACATATTCATATTTAGTGGTAAGGGAGGACTTAAATTGCCTCCTTCTCGTGGCAACCGTCGACATGACCTTCTTTTTGGCAGTGGATCCTTCAGGGATGTCAAATTTACCCTACAATAATAAATTGTATTCAAACACTTACTCAACAACGACCTTTGCAACTTAATTAAACAAATAAAACTAAAATGGTTACTAAAGTGTACTTACCAAAATGTCATCCCATATTAGATTTTTTAGAGATTCGGGGACAACTTTCCAACTGGGATGTACAATAGGGATTTTTTCTTGTGCTACTACCTCTAGGTAACTATGGAATTTTTCTTTATGGGGGCCAGATCCTTTACCAATAATAGGGTTGACATTGACAGTAGGTCGTGGCTGATCCAAGCTTTTGCTAGTCAATCTTCTGAGCCGGGTAGTTTGTCTAGTCTTCTTTTTTGTAGTTGCGCTTGGAGCATCTAAAGGTGGAGGGGAACTCGGGGGTGTTGCCATGGCTCCTGCAAAAATTAAAATAAAAATGAAACACAAGTTAATTAGAACAACATGTAAGTATGAAATTGTAAATAAAGACAATTAATTGTAAATAAACCAAATATAAATTTTCAACATGTTAAACATTATTTGTGTATATACCGCAGTTATGTAGCCGTATTCTCCCATAAACCTTCATCATGATCATTACAATTTGCATGCACATCTTCCTCCTCATTTTCAACATTTCTGGAAGGCATCTGTGGGGAAAACATAGGCATCTCGTTAACATCAAGTGTTGAAGCATCAATATTGTAAGGGATACCACTTATTTTCCCTTGTAGAACAACTGACCATCTAGAGTCACTCGGATCTTGAACATAAAACACCTATCTTGCTTATGCTGTCATGATGAAAGGCTCATCCTTGTAACCAACCCTTTCAAGGTCAACCAAAGTAAACCCCATTTTGTCTTGACGGACACCCACATTTCCATTAACCTACTGGCACTTGAAGACAGACACTCGACATTCACCATAATCAAGCTCCCATATTTCTTGAATCACTCCAAAATAAGGCATGGACGCTCGAATCAGATTATTATCTAATGCACTACTAAAGTGATCCGAATGAGCATCAACGGTCACCCCACTATTCTGCATGGTACTTTTATCATCCTGTGACGTTGTGTAGAAGGAATAGTTGTTGATATCATATCCCTTCCAAGTGAGGACATTGAGATTTGGGCCAACAACTAACAATGTTAATGTTTTAGAAGCACTGTCATTAGCGAATATTGTTTTTCTAAACCAATTAATGAAAGTCCTATTGTGCTCTTGTAACACCCTCATCATTTTCATGTTTGGGTGAGTAGCTGCGACATTTTCTTTGTGAGAATGTATGTAAGGGATAACCTCTGCTGTATTGTTAGTACATATAGATGTGCTTGTGAGACCTACTGGTGATCCATGGTTACAACATTGAATCCTTGTGTTCCCCTACCTTGCCGTGTGGACTCATGACGACTTTCAGGAAGGCCGACAAGTGTAGCAGTTTCCATGTACTCAGAACAAAACTCAATAGCTTCTTCTGCGACATACCTTTCGATAATGCTAGCTTTCGGTTGATATTAATTCTTCGTATAACTTCTCAACACCTTCATGTACCGCTCAACCGGATACATCCACCGTAGAAAGACGGGTCCGCATAATCGTATCTCTCTTACAAGATGAACAACTAAGTGAATCATAATGTCAAAAAATGATGGTGGAAAATACATCTCCAATTGACAAATGATAATGCAAGCCTCATTTTCCAAATCATCCAATTGTTGAGGGTCGGTGACTTTGCTGTAGATCGCATTGAAGAAAAAAACACAATCGAGTTATGGCAACCCTAACTTTCTCAGGCAATATATCGCGAAGGGCTACAGACAATAATTGTTGCATTAAAACATGACAATCATGAGACTTCAACCCAACCAATTTCAGATCATTGACGGATACAAGGCTCTTGATATTTGAAGAGTATCCTTGTGGGACTTTAACATTTTTAAGACAATGAAAAAAACTTTTTTCTCTGTCATTGACATTGTATGACATGCTGGGGGCAAATATGTTCGATGACCTTTAGATACTGGATGCAACTATTGTCGTATACCCATTTCTACCAAATCTTGATGATATTTCAAACCATCTTTTGTCTTGCCTTTAATGTTAAGAAGAGTGCCAATTAAACCATCACACACATTTTTCTTGAGATGCATAACATCTAGACAATGTCGCACATGTAGATCGCACCAATAAGGCAGATCAAAGAATATTGACCTTTTCTTCCAAATGTTCTTGTCGAACCCATCCCTTTTTTGCGTCTTCCCAAACATAGGTATGATGTCCTTGACCCGATCAAAAACTTTGTGTCCACACAACAACTTTGGTGCACTATCAATCTCAGATGTTCCATTAAATGCTTTTTTCATTCGCTGATATGGGTGATAATGTTTTAGAAATCTTTGATGCCTTATATACAATGTCTTCTTTCCATGCTTTAGTTGGGTGATAAGGTTTTAGAAATCTTTGATGCCTTATATACAATGTCTTCTTCATTTGCCATCATACACATCAACCCCTTCTACCCATAATTTTGTCAGGTCATCAATCAAGGGAGCAAGATAGACATCAATGTCATTTCCTGACTGTCTTGGATCGGCTATCATCATAGACAACATAATGTATTTTCACTTGATGCACAACCAAGGAGGAAGGTTGTAAATCATCAACAAAACAGGCCATGAACTATGGCTGCAACTCAAGTTACCAAAAGGATTCATTCCATGGGAAGCAAGACCAAGCCTTAGTTTTCTTGGATCTTGTCCAAATTCCAAATACAATTGATCAATTGTCTTCAATTGGGGAGAATCAGCAGGATGACAGATCAATCCATCATTTATCCTCCCATCAGCATGCCATGTTAGGTTTTTTGCGTCATGTGCATGTTAGTCGTCTTATACGACTAACTTTTGTACAGAAAACTTTTACAAAATGTATATATTTTCCCCAATTTATGGTTCTTTTTGTAGGATTGTAAATAAATTTTGCTTTGTTTTTATCTATGCTCAGTAGAAGCCTTGTGTATGGAATTAATGTCAATTTCTCTTCAATTTCAGGCAAAAAGGAGTTATTTTGAAGAAGTGCTAAATTTGATGTCTCGCTAAGCGAGCTCAATGCGCTTAGCGTGTGAAATCTGCTAAGTGAGGCATCAACGCGCTTAGCGATTAGGAGGAATTTGGAAGGGAATCTGTCATGCAAGCATGCGCTCAGCGCGTCATCAACTCGCTTAGCGAATCGTTTGTCACCTTCCAGGCTTAGCACAAGTTTGGCACTGAGCGAAAGTTCACTTACTCGTGCTAAGCGCGAGAATGGGGCTAAGCGCGGTGTTGAGGTCAGTGAGCCCTTTTTAAGCTTGGAATAGCAAAAGAGAAAGGGGGGGGTGAAATAGAGAGCGCTGAATAGCCATCAGAGCTTGAAGAGTGAAATACACAGAGGCAAAGAACAGAGCAAAGAATCCAAGTTTTGATCTTTTAGGAAGATTTGTGAGTTTTTGAGTGATTGTGAGGTTCCTAGAGGTGGAGGAGACATCCCCACTCCTTTGTAAGCAAACATTTTCTCTTAATTCCTCTTCTTCATTGTAAAATGAGCTTCCTTGCTATGGAAGACTAAACCCTCAGTTGGGGATTCTTGTTGAGTAATTGATGTAAATTCTTTCCCTATCTAATTAAGGTTGTTTTATATGTTCATTGTTTCTATCGGTACTTTATTATTGCACGCTTGTGGTTTGGTCACCCATATGTGTGTACTGTTAGGGGCTTTAGCATTGAAAGATGTATTGTCTCCTTAGAACTTGATAGAGCAGGATTAGGTTACCGTATGTCTGGACACGGAGTGCGGTAATTTAGTTTTTATTATGTTGTGATCATAAAGCTGTTCAATTAAGCTAAGTTCAACAAGAGACATCTGTGAACGAAGTTTAATTAGAATTAGGCTAAACTCACGAGACATCGGTATTTAGTACTTGAGCCTTCAGCATAGAACACATAAACATCTTTAATTAGAGAAACATCCTTAATTGCATCAATTAGCTCAGTAAGGGGACCTGATGCCTTTAGATATCTATTTTCACTCTTGCTCACGTTTATTGCTTTGTAATTAGAATAGAACATACTTTTACTTTCAGTCACAATCATGATTTTTGTTTGCAAATGCCTGCTTATTGAACAAACCTTTACCAAATGAACAAGTTCCATAAGTTTGATACTCGGTTCACACCGTTTTAATTATTTACTTGACGACCCGGTGCACTTGCCGGTAGATTTCGCATCCACACAAATAAGTAGTATTCTGGAGAGTGAAACAGTGGATTAGTAAACAATCGCTTAAACCTTGGTATTACTAGAAGATACCAACACATTTTTGTTGGATGATCGCTGTATACGGTTGCATCATCATTGCATTTGTCATACTTCACTTTGTAGCATGACAGCCCACATGTAGGGCAGTTGCGCATTTGGGCAAACTGATTTCTATACAAAATACAATCATTAGGACAAGCATCTATTTTCTGGTATTTCATACCCACAGGACATAATATCTTTGCCTCGTAATGATTCTTCGGTAACGTGTTATCTATAGGAAGCATATTCTTCAATAACAAAAGTAATGCATTAAAGCTTTTGTCACTCCACCCAAATCTTGCCTTCAAATTCACCAAAGCTAACACCCCCGATAACCGTGTGAAGTTTGTGCATCCCTGATACAATGACTTCTTAGAATCAGTTTCTAATTTTTCATAATAAGGTGCATGTGCTTGCCTAAAACCCTCTTGTCCAAGATCGCATAGCATGTCTTCTATACGATCACTGACTTGTACATCAACTGCATTAGTCGGAGGGACTATTGACGTCTGTGGTAACTCACCATGCCATATCCATTTTGTATAAGTAGGACTGATACCATCACATATAAGATGTGTTTTAATGTTGTTCAATGATTGTCATCGCCCATTCATACATTTAACACATGGACACAAATATACTCCACCCATTTCTGGTGCATTTTGTTGGGCAAATTGCAAGAATTTTTCAACCCTGTTCTCATACTTGTGACTTATGCATGTTGCTTTCATCCAACTTCGATCCATCTTTTGTACTGTCATACGGGGTAGATTATCCGATATGCATGACAACCTCTCTTTTTCATAAAAAGGTGTGACCCTACCCCTTTCGGGAAGACAATTTTTTACTTGATTCACACAAACAAGTTAAGACGGTTATGTTAAATTTGACAAAATTTTGGCAGCATTTCGCTTTGCTCTCCAAGTACACGACATGAAAGTGGTGACATCAATTCACCATGATCATCTATGCACCCGGAGAACAAAGCAACATGCACTAAACCAAAATTTAGTCAATTTTAACACAACATACTTAACCTATAAGTAAGAACTAAGTAAAAATAATTAGTCTTCCCAAACTGTCCAAACAGACAATTCAAGATGGAATACAACAATTAATCCAAACTGTCCATATTAATCATTGTATTCAATCTCAAAGGAGGAACTATGGTTTGCTCACAATGTAGAAAAATGTAATATTAAACAATAGTCACATGTGAACAACAAATGTAATAATTAACGCCGATGATTAATAAATGAGTGTATCTTCAGTGAACCAAGAAAAAGTTATTTGGTAGCCTTAAGAGACGATAAACGGTTTAATAGTACTACCTACAAACAATACAAGTAGTTTAACACCAAAGTAGGAGTACAATTGTGAAAACAAAATTAATTCAAACACAGATGATATATGTGTTTGTCATCGACAAAAAGGAGTGGATATGGATTTTCAAAGAACGACATTTTTGTAACTAGACATTAAAATACAACAAATTATGTTAATAAGAAATACATATGACATAACTATTACTTGCCTTCCTTTATTATGTACAGTTATTGGTTTGTCATGATAAGATTACATACTTTTTGTTAACAAAGACAATAAAGCGATGACTCTTATGTCTAGTTCTATAAGTATATATATGTTATCTCAACTAGAATTATTTTTATTTTGTTGTTGTTAAGAAATTGGGGATTTTAATAAGGTGATCATCATTTCAACCTAATCTAATTAAAAAAAACTGTCTCACCAAATATGGCCATTTGTGTTAGACTAATGTGAGGCATGCTCAACCTACAAATAAAAGATTTACAAAAATAATGATAAGAACTAACAGATACTATAGAAGAGTGTGTGCACGAGACCAAAGTTTTAAAAGTAGAGGTAGCCTTCTATACATAACACAAGCAATAACACAGAAAAACACAAATGTGCACCTGATTCACTTTAGTCATCCTCTGCTGTTAATCCATTAAAAATAATTATGCCTATCATAATAAGGGGTCCAGCCACATTGCATATATATGTATGATTTCCCTATTCAATTGGATTAGTGATGATGAATCAACTGTGCAACAACAATGTCTTTCATGTATCATTGACACATGAGCATGGAATTATTGGTCAAGCAATTTTAATTCACATGGAAGTGATTTTATCTTGTAATACCTAATTCTCTGGTTATAGCTAAAGAAGCCATGAAGCTATGCAATCTGAAAAATATATTTAAAGGGTTTCTAGCTAGTAAATTGGGAGGAAGATGTATATATACTTGTGGGCTAGCCTTCTAGAATCTAGCTTGTCAACCAAAGATGTATACTATTATATTTTGGACTGGTTTTTCTTTGTTTATGATCAATCCTATAATTATGAGCAACAAGTTATCCACAACTGAACTCTTTTCTTCCACCAATCCTAACATACCTATGTCCTTGGTTATCCACAACCCCAAGAGCACGACCAAGATGGTGTGAAGCACCAAAGTTTGATACCGTAGTAAACAACATTTCTAGCTATTGTAGTGGTGAGACAGTGGTACCTCCAGCTTAAATCATATGCTTCAATCTACATAGCACATATGATAAGAGCTAAAGAGAAAAAGGCTGTTTTTGAGGACCAGTGACCTCCAAAACAGAAAAGAAAATAAGAAAAGGCAATTTCCATTCATAACATGCTTGATTATTACATGCTTATTTATACTATCCCTTGTAATAGAATTTGTAATCTTTGTGCCTAAGGGAATATTAACTTGTTATGCCTGCCTCCTAAGGTCTGACAAGCACCAAGCAAGAGGATCACTGATGATTTGTTGCTGAATTTCCCATCTCACCCTTCAGACAAAGTCCTTGAGGTAAGATGGCTTTGTTACTACCCTCTTGGGCCTTTCTACTTTTTGCACCTATGTTGCATGTTCTGCTACTCTTGTTTCTGCTTTAGCTAGTTCTTCTTCCTTATCACTCTGCTGTAGAAGCAAAGCTTCATGGTGAATCAAAGGTGATTCAAAGGAGTTTTGATGATAACAAAATATGATGACAAAGGTGATGACATAAAGCTCAAAGATCAATCAAAGAACAACTCAAGTAAATCAAAGAGCAATCAAGAACAATTCAAGAGTTCAAGATAAGAATCAAGAAGAATTCAAGACTCAAGAAGAAAGTCTAGAGACAAGAATCAAGATTCAAGATCTCAAGAATCAAGATCAAGATTCAAGACTCAAGATTCAAGGATGAAGAGAAGACTCAATCAAGATAAGTATTACAAAAATTTTCAAAACTTTGAATAGCACATGAGTTTTTGACAAAACCTTTTACCAAAGAGTTTTTACTCTCTGGTAATCGATTACCAGATTGTTGTAATCGATTACCAGTAGCAAAATTGTTTTGAAAAAGTTTTCAAATTGAATTTACAACGTTCCAATTATTTTCAAAAGGCTGTAATCGATTACAATGTTTTGGTAATCGATTACCAGTACCTTTGAACGTTGAAATTCAAATTCAAATGTGAAGAGTCACATCTTTTCACATAAAAGCTTTGTGTAATCGATTACACTGATTTGGTAATCGATTACCAGTGACTATTTCTGAATAAATCAAAAGATGTAACTCTTCAAAAGGGTTTTAACTTTTTCAAATTGGTTTTAAGTTTTTCTAAAAGTTATAACTCTTCTAAATGGTTGTCTTGACCAGACATGAAGAGTCTATAAAAGCAAGGCTTTGTTTTGCCTTTCAAAATACTTTTACACTTATTCAACAATCCTTTACAAGCCTTAACTCTTTTTGAATTTCTTTCTTCTTTGTACCAAAAGCTTTCTGAAGTTTTCTGGTTTTCCAAACCTTGAAAACTTGTGCTATTCATCTTTTCATTCTCTTCTCCCTTTGCCAAAAAGAATTCGCCAAGGACTAACCGCCTGAATTCTTTTTGTGTCTCTCTTCTCCCTTTTCCAAAAGAACAAAGGACTAACCGCCTGAATTCTTTTATGTCTCCCTTCTCCCTTGTCAAAGAATTCAATAAGACACAGTCTGAGAATTCTTTTGATTCTTCCCTTTCCCTAATACAAAAGTGTTCAATGGACTAACCGCCTGAGAATTCTTTTGTATCACCATTCACAAAGTATCAAGGGTTAACAGCCTGAGATCTTTGTCTCAACACATTGGAGGGTACATCCTTTGTGGTACAAGTAGAGGGTACATCTACTTGGGTTTGACTGAGAACAAGAGAGGGTACATCTCTTGTGGATCAGTTATAGTGGAGGGTACATCCACTAGGTTCAAAGAGAACAAGGGAGGGTACATCCCTTGTGGATCTTTGCTTGTAAAAGGATTTTTACAAGGTTGAAAGAAATCTCAAGGACCGCAGGTCGCTTGGGGACTGGATGTAGGCACGGGTTATTGCCGAACCAGTATAAAAACTCTTGTGTGTTTGTTTCCTTCTTCCCTACTCTTTTACTTTCTGCTGTGCATTTAATTTCCGCCTTTACTTTTTGTTAAGATTCTCTTCTACTCCTCATTCTCTTAACAATTTAGTAAAAGCCTTAAAAGAGTAATTTTTTAATTGGTAAAGGTTTAGGAATAATTAATTCAACCCCTCTTCTTAATTATTCTGAGGCCACTCGATCCAACATCTGTGGCCCTTGGAAAAGCACCTTGTCCTCAAGGTGGTAGGTATTCTTGACAAAACTGAGACCAATCCTCGCAGGAGGTGTCACCAGGTGATAATCCATGCCATTGGACCAATACCTCCCATGTAGCGTTGGGTGGGGGTTTAGTTCTTCGATAATCTAGGATTGCCATTGGAGCTATGATAGGTTTATGATTTATAATTTGATTTGGCAATGTGATTGGTGCATCTTCTGGGTCCCCATGAAATGGCTTCAGCATGGAGCAGTGAAAAATTGAGTGAATTCTTGCTTCTACCGGAAGTTTGAGATGATAAGCCACTTTGCCAATGTGTTCAATGATCAGAAAAGGGCCATAAAACCTTTTTGCTAGTTTACCCGAGAATGCTTGGGAGCCTTTGGCAGTGGATTGCCGGTGAGGATGCAGTTTCAACAATACCCACTCCCCAAGATGACAATTCACATCACGATGTCTCATGTCTGCTTGGTTCTTCATTGAAGCTTGTGCCTTCAATAGCCTCTTTCGAATTAGCTGAAATACTTCATCGCGGTTAGTCATCATGGTATCAACAACATCAAGGTTAGAGGTTCCGGTGATGTATGTCAGAAAATTGAATGGCTTTCGGCCAAATGTGACCTCATACGATGTGGTGCCTGTTGCTGAATTCCAAGACGTATTATAGGAGTACTCTGCCCATGCAAGAAACTTGCCCCAAGTCGATGGCCGGTGGTGAACAAAGGACCGCAAATATTGTTCAATTACGCGGTTTAGGACCTTAGTCTGGCCATCACTCTGAGGGTGTTAGGCTGAACTCATTATTAATTGTGTCCCATTTAGACGAAAAAGCTCCTGCCAGAACTTGCTGACGAATAACGGGTCTCTGTCGGAGACCAAACTCTGGGGTACCCCATGGATCTTCACAATTAGCTCCAAGAATAGATCAACTACAATGAGAATGACAGTGCTGCCGTGATAAGGTGGGAGACTGATGTGTCATCATTTTCCCCTATTTCTTAACCCTTTTTGTCACCATTTTAATTATTGATTAGCCTTAATTGTTAAATTAATTGTGTAGTTTTATCATTTGGGCCTACTGGACTAATTTTGTGTTTTTAATTTAATTTCAGGAGAATTATAAGCAATTGGAGTTGAATCCAGAATTGGGCTTGGACTTGAAGAGAGCAGACAATTTTATTTTATCAAATCTTATCTTATCCATATTTTATCTCATCTAGATATTATTTCATCCAATCTTATCTTATCTTATCTAGATTTTATTTCATCTAGATTTTATTTTATCAAATCTTATCTTATCTTGTCCATATTTTATTTTATTTATGGGCTTGGACTTAAAACAGATTTGTAAGCTTGGGGCTGAGAACCTATATGATAGCACCAAGGTTTTAGTTTAGGGAGTCATTTTCATTTAGAGAGAGGAGAATAATTTTAGGTTTTGAAATTCCATTTTTTACTGTTCATGCATACTATTCACATAGCAATAAAATTCGTTTTCTGCTTCATTCTACAATTTTGTTTTCTGCTTCAATCTGCAATTTCATTTTCTATTGATTAATGGAAGGCTAAGTCTCCAGTGTTGTTTTCTCTTAAGGATCAAGCACAACTCTCTTTAAGGTTTTATTATTACTATTGAATTCTGATCAGTTTTTCCTCTTCACCAATTACTCTATATTTGTTGCTATTAATCCATGCATGCTCAGTGCTTGATTAATTGTTTCTATGCTTAATTTACGTTCAAGCTTAATGATCAATTTTGTTCATGATTAATTGGTGTATGTGTTGCTTAATCACATAATGACAGCCTTATGTTAAATTTCGCTTAGTAATTTAATTTAGGGTTGGATTAAGTGGTTGAACTCATAAAGGATAAATTCTCTTAACTTAGGATAAGAGACTTGCTTGTGAATCAATGGGAAACGTGTTTTAATTCTGATATTTTCTAATTAAATTTGCTCGCTGTTTAATTTACAAAAACAAACAACCCCCCCCCCAATTCGTTACTGTTTAATTACTATATGTTATAAACGTTTGGTTGACCATTGCTCGTTGGGAGGCGACCTAGGATCACTTCCCAGATACTGCATTTTTAATGTTTATTTGATTCGGGTACGGTCTCGATCAGAGCCCTGTGATGAAATCCAGGGAGAGGTCTTCCCAGGGCCGATGCGGCACCGGCAGGGGACACAATAACCCAACAAGCTTCTTGGTCTCATATTTAGTGCACTGACAGTTGAGACACGTGGCTATGAATTGAGTGACTTCACTCCTCAGACCAGACCAGTAAAAGTTCTCAGAAATTCTCGCAATTGTCTTTGCGATCCCAACTTGTACTACAGTAGGAATAACATGATATTCTAGTAGCAACATGGGGATCATTGGGAGGTCCCGCAGAAGCCAAATTTGACCTTGGTGGAGAATCATGTTGTTGGCAATGGAGAAGTCAGAGTGGTTTGAGGGATTGTCACTGATTGCAATGCGTTGCTGGACATACCTTGAGTGAGCTTCTAGTTGGTGCCGAAGTTCTTCCAGGAAGGCCAAACAAGGAACCGAGAGGATCATAGAAATTGACGGTTCTTGCTCCAGCAATCTCGATAGCACATCCGCGGCTTGGTTGTGAGCACCGGTGCAGTACTGAATCTGGTAATCATAGTCCATAAACCTAGCCAAATACATGTGCTACTCAGGTGTTTGAATGACCTGAGTGAGCAGTTCCTTAAGGCTACGATGGTCAGTCAATATGATAAACTGATGACCAAGCAAATATTGACGCCATTTTTTGATGGTCGCGGTAATCACGGACAGCTCTCGCATGTATGTTGATGATCAGAGTAACTTGGCACTAAAAGGTTTGCTGAAAAATGCTATGAGGTGGCCTCGCTGTGAAAGAATGGCACCCATACCAACTCCTGACGCATCTGTCTCGACTGTGAAGGGAAGGTTGAAGTCTGGTAAAGCTAACACCGGAGCTGTTGACAAGGCATGTTTCAAAGTGTCAAAGGCTTCATGTGTCTCCGATGTCCAATGCAGGGGTTATTTGGTCGTGGCTTTGACTAATGGGGCCACAACAATGGCATATTTCTGAATGAACCTGCGATAAAAGCCAGCAAGGCCCAGGAAGCTCCTTACGGCCTTCGTTGTACGAGGAATTGGCCATTGCTGAATTGCAGTGACCTTTGATGCTAAGGGCTCCACTCCCCGATGCGAAACCAAATGTCCTAAGTACTCTACCTAAGACTGGGCAAAGAAACATTTTGAAAGCTTCAGAACAAATTGGTTTGCAAGCAATACTTGAAAGGTGAGCTCCAAATGCTTCAAGTCTTCATCAATGGATGCACTATAAATTAGTATATCATTAAAGAAGACGATGATGAAATGATGGAGGTACGGCCAAAAGATCATGTTAATAGTAGCCTAAAATGAGGAAGGCGCATTGCATAACCCAAATGGCATCACCTTGAACTCATAGTGACCATGGTGGGTTCGAAAAGCTGTTTTAGGGACGCCCTCAGAATGCATACTAATCTGATGGTACCCCTGCAACAGGTCGAGTTTGGAAAAACACCTTGCACCTCCTAATTCATGAGGAGTTCATCAATCATCAAAATTAGGAACCTGTCTCACACTGTCAGAGCGTTCAAAGCCCTATAGTCAACACAAAACCGCCATGCACCATCATGTTTTTTGAACAACAATACCGGAAAAGAAAATGGGTTGGTGCTGGGTTGGACGAGCCTTTTTTGTAGCATGGAATCAACTCAAGCTTTGATTTCTTGCTTTTGATAATGAGGGTATTGATATGGCTTGACATTGACTGGAGCTGCTTGAGGGAGAAAATGAATGTGATGATCAGTCTCGCGAGCCGGCGGCAATGTGTGTGGTGGCTGAAATAGAGCATCAAACTTGGTCAGTAGAGTGCAAATTGTGAGAGGGAGTTCCTGCGAAGTGGAATCATTGTCCGAAAAAAAGTGATGTGGTAATAAAGAGCATCACTATGTCTCTGGCAAAGCCGCTGAAACAAAGAGATAGAGCTAAGAGAAGCATCCATGTCACTCTGTAAAGTGACCAGGTTACCCTCATAGAAGAATTTCATTGCCAAGGTGTTGTAATCAGTCAAGACCGGCCCTAAGGACTTGAGCCACTGAACACCAAGCACCACGTTCGTGTCGGAAATGGGTAGGATGTAAAGGTCAACCCAAAATTATGTGGCCTGAATACTGATGGAAATAGCTTCACAAATAGAATTACAATCTAATTGTTGACCATTGCCAACCATAACATGTAAAGGGGTGGTGGGCCGAGAAGGGAGACCCAATTGGGTGACCAATTGCTGCTGAATAAAATTGTGGGTGCTTCCGCCATCCACCAGAAGCACCACGTCACGACCAAAGATGGTGGCGACAAAACAGAGTGTTTCAAGGGCAAGGTGGCCTGTCAGGGAGTTTAGACTTAGTTGGGCCGGGTACGGGTCATGGGTTATGGGCGGGTCAGGAATCGGGTCGAGGCTGGGGTCCAAATTGGCTATAAGAAGCGGGTCAAGCGGTTCGTCTTCTTTTGCTAGCAAAAGAAATACCCTAGAGGCACAGTGGTGACCTCTATGGTATTTCTTATTGCAGCTAAAGCAGAGCCCTCGCTCACGGTGAGAGGCAATTTCCTCAGAGGTCAGTCGTTTGAAGGGTGGTGGCAGGTTTGGTATTGGGGAAGAAGAGGGCATAGGTGGGGATTATCGAGGGGAAGGAGGAAGTAGGGTTAGGTGAGGGTTAGGGTGAAGGGGTCCAAGGTTTGTCAAGGAGGGTGGTCGAGGGCGAGGCGGGGGAGGTGATGGACGATGGTCAAAGAGCTTCTCCTCTTGGAGACGAGCCAAACTGGTGGCCTGAGTGAAGGTGAGAAGCTGATGAGCCTGCACCTCATGACGAATCTTTGGAGTGAGATCAGAGACAAAGCAGCTAAGGAGGAACGAAGGCACAACCCCCACAACGCGGTTGGCCAAATCTTCAAACTCCGACTGGTAAGCCACCGCTGATCCTTTCTGCGTAAGTTTACATAGGGCCCCAGTAGGGTCCTTGTACTCTGATGGTGCGAACCTCGTTGGCCAAGAAGTGAATTGACCATTGCTGGTCATCCACTGGAACCAGGCTAACACTCTGCCCTCCATGTAGAATGAGGCAATGGTGAGGCGATCATACTCTGGGGTACCATGGTACTCAAAGAATTGGTTGATCTTGAAGATCCAACCAAGGGGGTCAGTGCCATCGAAACACGATACATCTAATTTGAGTATGTAGTTTTGTGCAAGTGGAGTGACAGGGAAGGTGCGGGGAAGAGATGAAGGGAAGGTGGGAGCAGCGTGGAACGAAGGGGAAACATGTTGAATGAGGTCATTAATTTTGTTGGTTAAGGTGAGCAGTTTTTTGGTAAGGCTAATGAGGATATCCTCTAGCTTATCTGAAGAGGAAGACGATTTAGCAGGGTCGGCCATGGGGAGAACAACGAGAGCACCCGTTGATAAGAGCTAAAGAGAAAAGGGCTGGTTTCGAGGACCAGTGACCTCCAAAACAGAGAAGAAAATAAGAAAAGGCAATTTCCATTCATAACATGCTTGATTATTACATGCTTATTTATACTATCCCTTGTAATAGAATTTGTAATCTTTGTGCCCAAGGCAATATTAATTTGTTATGCCTACCTCCTAAGGTCCGAAAAGCACCAAGCAAGAGGATCACTGATGATTTGCTGCTGAATTTCCCATCTCACCCTTCAGACAAAGTCTTTGAGGTAAGATGGCTTTGTTACTGCCCTCTTGGGCCTTTCTACTTTTTGCACCTATGTTGCATGTTTTGCTACTCCTGTTTCTGCTTCAGCTAGTTCTTCTTCCTTATCAACATAATTACTATTCACAAAAAAGACAGAACCTTCATAATCTATTAAGAGTCAAAAGCCAATTGCATAAAAACCATCAAAATTTTGTAGTTGAAAAATAGAAAAGTCGGACAAAGAAGTCATTATTGTTTAAATATTTTAGCTCTTGATTCTTCCCATATAACTATATTCAAAAAAATGAAAAAAATAAAGCTGTGTATCTATTTATATGTTGTAATACTCACGAGCTAGACTGTCAGTATCATCATCCAGACTCTTAGTGTTCAATGAAGTGCTGATAGATGCTGCTTTATTTGTGCCAGCATTATCTGTAACAAGTTGAGATATGAATGATTATTAAGCCAAAACTAATAGAGATAATAATATGAATGATTATTTGTGACTTGTGGTTGTTATAATATGAATGATTATTAAGCCAAAACTAGTAGAGATAATAAATATTAGTCGGGCTCATGCATAAGTGATTATCCACAACTACTTAAATTTTTTTCGTAAAGATGATTAGAAGTTAATTTGTGGTTATTAATTGTAAGTAATTATTACCGTGTAGAGACGATTAAATAGTTCATGGTTACATTACTCTTGCTCATTTTTGGGTTAATATCTAGTCTTCCGAAATGACTTAATTCATCTATCTCTTCCCTTGTTTTTAATACAACCCAAAATGGGGCGAACGTGATAATTTTCCTCTAAAGGAGATAAAAAGAGAAACAAATGATGAAATAAGTAACTTAATAAACCAAAAATAAGCGTTATTAATTAAAAGGTGTGGTGTAAAAAGTATGAGTATGGTGCAAATGGTAGCAATTTATGCAAGAAGTTGCGCAGGATATATATGAAAAAATTAAAAATGCTTGTGCTGGAGACGAAACATGAAGCATGAAGTGATGGAATCGAATTAGCATTTAGAAGTTAGTAAATTAAGAGGAAACAAATAGGCATATGATAATATGGTGATGGAATTATCTATTATGAATTAATGCAAGGGAAGCAAATTGTTGATGAAAGAGAAAAGTAGTGTGTACGTACCGATGGAAGTGCTGAAACCACCCACGAATGAAAGTGCAACACCAAGCAACACCTGCAAATCCGTGACGCTAAGGAAGATAACATATGTTTTCTTTTTTATTAACCAGAATTGGAATGGAACACTGAAATGAATTTTGAAAAGGAAGGAGAAGAAACAAGTGCAACTAAATGTGGACTCCATGGAGACCAATATTTATACAGTTATCAAAGTTATCATTATATTATTTTTATTTTAAACGAAGGTCTCGGTGGAGGGAAAGCCAAACTAGAGGGAGAAGAAAAAACAACCAACTCAAATTAATTAAGAAAGAGATGAATTGCATCGTTGGTCCACGACACACAGCAACGCCAAAGTTCGAGTAAAAAGTCTATCCAAGCAATGTAAAGTTATTAATCCATGCACCACCACCAGTCATCTATCCAATCAATCTCATGCATCATTTAATTTAATTAATATAAAGTGAAGTATTGTTAGTAAGGTAATCTGAATCCTCCACAACCAAACCTCATCTTTCCATACAATGTAAGATATTATTTGGTCATTTAATTTTAAAAAATACAAAAATGGGTATTATTAGCAAGAATGGCACTACTACAAAATATAAATTTAACATGCACGATTAACATCGGTTTTTCAAAAAACCGATGTTAAGAAAAACACAATGGCATTTTTGTAAATAAGTTGAGTTAGTTAACATCGGTTTTGTCAAAACCGATATTAACATAATATAGTTAACATTGATATTTTAAAAACCGATGTTAACATCAACTGGTTAACATTGGTTATTGAAAAACTGATGTTAACATCAACTAGTTAACATCTGTCTTTTAAAAAATCAATGTTAACTAGTTGATGTTAACATCGGTTTATAAAACCGATGTTGGGTTATAGATAAATTAAAAGCCAGAAGGTTCTCCCCCCGCGCGCTAGCTCAGTCTCAGAAACAAAAGCCTCTTTCTCCCTCACCGTGAAGACCTATCATTGTGGTCTCCTCCACACCATCGTCGTCGCTGGGGTTCGTGACCGCCATCGGGGTTCGTGACCGCCATCGAGGTTTGTGATCGCTGGGGTCCGTTCACTATTAGAAAATACACTTTCAACATCGCTTATTTATGGCATTCTACATCGGTTTTAAAAATGATGTTGAAAGTACCGATATTGAATGTATTATTGTTAACATCAGTTTTTCAAAACCGATGTTAACATAAAAATGATAACATCGGTTTTCTAAATACCCGATGTTATATACAAAGAACTACAACAAAATAAGTGTATGCATGATAAACATTAACATCGGTTTTCTAATAAAATCGATGTTAATGTAATATATTAACATCGGTCGGTTTTACTAGAAAACCGATGTCAACGTTCATCATGCATACACTTATTTTGCTATTGTTCTTTGTATATAACATCGGTTATTTATAAATAACCGATGTTAAGGTGCATGTTGACATCGGTTTTTGTAAATAACCGATGTTGTTTACTATATTAACATCGGTTTTTGTTAATAATCGATGTTGTTTTCAAGTTTTTTTTTATATAAACTTTCTATTTTTACAATAAACCCAAAATTGTACTTGTAAAATGCAATTTTAGACCCATTTCATAGCAAATAAACATTTTATTCTGCTTTCAAGCAGTTTTAATCATAATAAACATTGAATAATTTATTTATCATAAACAACGATCAACAAATGAATTCAATGTTCAAATTACATAGGAAATGTCAAAAATGTTAAACCGAAGTAAACTAAGCTAAACTTAATGTCCCTAAATCCTAGGTCTGGTGTCTAACTCGGAGATAATACTGTGCCCACTGGATCCGCAATGCCTTTAATCTCTCTGGCTCCAATGGTCTAGGATCCTTAAAATACTGCATGATGAAATAAATGATAATAAGATAATAATGTAATACAAATTATAAAAAAAATCGAATTTGTTTGAAATAAACATATCGCTTCCCAGTTATTCCTAAAACTTTCTAAAATGATGGTGGACATCCAGTGCATGACATAATAGTCGCACTCAGTACTTCCTTTTTGTCTATTACACTAAATACATAATGAAATTTGGATATTAATTAAACAATTAGTGTACAGACACATAAAAAAATATATAAGTGAAAGTTTTATGTAAATGATGTACCTTGACGAAAATCCACCTAGCAGGAGCCTTTGATTTAGGCTGTGGAGCATCATCAAGACCTCTTAAAGCATTGTTCTAGGCGAGTAACAATTAAAAAGTGGTGTTGTTGAGGTATTTGAATGCAAATGCATTGAAAAGAACACTGACCTGTTAATTATCCCCTTAAGGTAGTTGTCTGGCCTGTTATGCAAGGAACAAAACCAGACAACTAGGTGTTCGTTGGGCACAACGACCACCATCTGCCAGTGTCCGCTGCAGTGGGGATGAATATGGGTTAGTATATCAGTAAACATTAATTAAATTCAATTATTTTGTGTGACTTACCCATTCACGTAGGCTCCAAGATAGACATTACGTTTTGAACTCTGCATCCAACTCTTTATGTAACTTTCAGTCTTAAACTGCGATTGCCCAGACCTCTGAATGGACTGTGGCTCGAGCAATCCATAGATATCAGATATCCCCGCTCGCATACTTGTTTCAGTCAGATGTCTGTTTATGTTAAGTCAAAGTTAAATATTTATGAATTGAAAGCAATAACTTAGGTAATTAAAACTAATCTAAAATTACTTACAGAATCCACAACTGTAACGCTGATATGCTGAGACATTGACCACCGTGTGCAATTTCAGAGAGGTCTTCATGCTTTATGTAGAGCGGGAAGTATGGATTAAAGACCCCGAACACAGTGGCATCCCATGTAACCTGGTAAGGCCTCAAGAAAAGCTCTGGGACGGTCAATGTCATCAGATAAAGCGGATCATCGACCTCCGAATCCGGCTTTTGAGGTGGTTTTGCTGGGGACATAGCTGTCTGTTTATGAAACAAAGTTAAATGGCCTAATTTGAGGCACGCTAAATGAATTAATTCAAAAAGAAGAAACATATAGTAAGAGTAAAGTATCTGCTATGATAAAGACTTGACCAGATGTGTCGGCCAAGCAAGGAAGGTGTGAATTGCCTGCCCCACTAAGGAAACCTCATCAGTGGGTACAGGAACTGGAGCATATGCATCTTTAACCTCCTCCACACCCACCTTTACTTGGCTAGGAAACAAAGGAGTGTTATGAACGACAGTGGATCCCTCATAAACTCTCCCTAAGGCAACCAGGCGGGCATGATCTACTTCGATGTACAAGCCGCACCTATCTGAGTCACCCGTCTTAGGATCATTTCCTGAGAGATCAACACAACTCCCTTTTGTGCTTACTCAAGGACCTGAGGGACCAACCAGAGGCTCTGGAGGCAGTGCAAGTCCCTGAGATTGCATCTGGGACTGCATCTGGCTAAACGATGCCATAAGCTGCCGCGTCAATTTTTCAGTGATGGACTCCTCCAGCTGGTCCTTGATTTGCTGGGTCAGTAGCTGCAATTCTTCAGGAGGCAGGGAGGAAGAGCTGCGGGACATCCGTGGAGCCGATCCGAAGTATTGCTTGATGATGACACCAACTCCAGCAGCACGGACACGTCTAGGGTGCTCTAGACATCCAATAGCAGCGGTGAGAACATCCTGACGTCCATGGGGGATGAAAGATCCCTGTGTCGCCTGCTCCTCAAAGGAATCCTACACAGAAAACACACAGTTGTGCATGGAATTCACAAAATATTGAAATATAATTCTAATGGTTAGTTGAAAATGACTTACGATCTTCTCAGTGATTTCCTTTGCGGCCTCAGCCGTCATCTCCCCTGTTTTCTTCGTGCGGGCCATCTTCCACTTCACGTGGCGTCTGACCGGGGATGAAGGGTCGATGACGCCATCATCTCTTACTGACTGTGCAGCTTCCTCTAGCTTCTTCTTGATCTTCTCAGCCAGGAGCTTCTGCTCCAAATATTCATAACCCCCACGAGACAAAATGTGGGGGGCAATGTTCTGTTTCTGGATGGCCTGTGCCTTTTTGCGCACATCCTGCAAAAATAAAAAAATAATCTTTCAAATTGCTAGAATGAAGTATAACAAGTTAATGTTTTTTGACAATAACAAATAAGGTTTATTTGTTACAACAATGTATTTTTTGGCTATTAATTAAACAACATCGAATAAGAAAAGAAAAATACCTGAATATCCTCCCAAATCAAGTCCTTCTGAGCAGTACGGACCTCCTTCCAGTTCTCGTACGTGACGTCCACCTTATCACACGCCACAGTCCCCAAATATGTTCTTAATTTCTTCTTGTGGGGATCATCGGCCTTGCTGGTAGTAGGATCAACGTGGACCACTGGTCTGTCAGCACCAGGTGGTCAGGTAGGCAAGGATCATAGACATGAGGCTTTGCGTGTCCGCTTCACAACAAACGGCGAAGCTGATGCGTCTGAAGGAGGAGGAGGAGGAGGCGAGGCAGGTGGAGAAGCCATGATCCTTTATACATCATGAAAATGTAAATTTCGATTACAGACAAATATCCACATCAACAGTTCTTTATGTAACTAAATTGGAAATCTGGGTTTCGGGGGTGCTTATGCTTTATTATTGTAGTTGGGTATGTGTCTTCTTTTGTGAATATGTTAGAGGTTTGACAGATTCATTTTATTTGTGATTCGTTGTTATCTGATGCTTTTGGATTGGAGAGGGACGGTCTCTCGCTCTGTGTGTGTGTGTGTCTCTATCTCTCTCTCTTTCTCTGTGTGTTTACTTACATTTTTATTAAAAGAAAAACTCAACTAATAATGAAGAGAAGTACACACCTTTGCCTACTTTAATATATTTTGTGATGATTTAAGAGTAAAGAACCATATTATGCTCCTCGCCATAATGAAATGACAAAGAAAGAACATATCAATTCTTTAAATAACAAGATGCATGATGTTAGGGGTCAAGTAGTCTAAAGGCCCAATTTAAGCAACAACAAATGGGTGGTACAAATCAATTGTGTCAACTAAGATTTGGCAAGAATATACTACAAAGGATGGGAAGGGAAAACAGCGAAGGTGACTCACAATTCACAAGTAACTAATGGAAAAAAGGTCTTGTATAAGACCCTTACAGGGAGGGAGGGAGGGAGGGAGAGGCTGCTTTGTGACTCTATTTCTGCATCTTGAGGCTGTAAGCTAGCCATAGGTGCAACTTCCCACCTCATTTTATTCTTCATTCATCTTGTTTTCCACTCTTTCAAACTTAAAAGCTAGATTGTGTGACTCAGTCCCTTTAAAACTCTAATTGCTTAAAATTATTCTAAATTTTTTGTAAAATTAGTCCTCTAGTTGTTAAATAATGTTCGAACACGACTCAATCAGAGTTTTGTCAAATATGTTATTTGTAGATGAAAATCATTGTACAAGCGCAGATTATAATTAAATCCTTAAACGAAAATTGCAAAAGAGCACAACATTCTATTTTAGCCTTCTCTCATTCAATCAGCTTGGCCTCCAGGATATTGCAAAAGACGAATAGAAACAAAAAATTGGTAATTCATACCTAGCAACAAAAAATGTGGTGACTAATATAGAATTGCAACTACCTAACTAAAAAGGTGAGCAACTCAATTAGCTTGCTCCTACCAAAAACTTAAAACCAAAGTTTGGATAAGAATTTAATCTATGTTTACACATTTAATCTATGGAAAATCAAAGAACAATATGTCAATAAGATTTATGTTGAGTAACCTGATTGCAAAAGCAGTGTGGGCAGCAAGGTCAATGTCTGGAGCTAACAAGAAGATGATTGAGGCACTAGCTGCTAGGAAGAAGGAAGAGTATCTGAAGAAGGAAGAGTACCTGCAACAATTTAAGATGAACAGGCATAAGTTCCATTTTCAAAGCTTTCATCAAATATATGCATGTTTTCAATAATGCAATTAGTAAACCAATCACACAAACCAATCATATAATAACCAATCACATATGATTGGTTTGTGTACACTCTATTTAGTTTCAATGTTTTATTCTAAATAGAAATCTAGTATTGATTTGCTCCATTTTATGGACTGATATTAAATGTCAATTAAATATTAATGAATTTGAATTATGTGTATGACTTATGTAAATGAATCTAGAAAAATCAAATATATAAATAGAAAATTACATTAGACGATGTTAATTAATTCTCCTTCATCATGATCATTATAATTAGCATGAACGCCATCACCTTCTTCTTCTCCGACAACGTTAGGAGTGATTTGTGCGGTCAAAGGACTAACATAGGTGTCCATGTATGAATCATCATCTTCTACATTAACACCAATTGTTTTGTCCTGGAGAACCACGCACCACCTTTCATCACAAGGGTCTTGCATGTAAAATACTTATCTAGCTTGTTCTGCCATGATGAAAGGGTCATTGTGGTAACCATGTTTCTTTAAGTCTACCAACGTAAATCCTATATCATCGGTGCACACACCGGTGTTGCTATCAACCCATTTACATTTGAAAACACATACAGTAAATTTCACATAGTTAAGCTCCCAAATTTCATCAATGAACCCAAAGTAAGGGATGGAAGCTACACAGGGATTGACGTCATGCACACTTGCGAAGTGTTGAGATTCTGCCATTAGGGTGATCCCGTTGTTATGCATTGTACTTTTGTCGTCTTGTGCTTTTGTGTAAAATGAATACCTGTTTATGTCATATCCTTGCCAAGTTATAACATTTCTTTTAGGCCCATCTGCTAGTTTTCTTAATGTTTCTGAAGCATTCTCATCTGCAAAGATTGTATCTTTAAACCAATCACAGAAAGTCTTGTTATGCTTTTTCAACACCCAATTCTTTGACATTTTTGGATTATTCTGTTTGACTAAAGCTTCATGCTTAAGTATGTATGGCAAAACTTCATTACTGTTGTACAAGACATACAAGTGAACTTGTAACAAATCTTCTAGACTTGGAGTGATCACATGCAGTCCTCTTGAACCCTTACCACCCACTATGTCATCATGCCGAGACTCAGGATGGCCAACAGGTTTAGCCTTCTCAATGTATTCTGAACAAAATTCAATGGCTTCTTCTGCAATGTACCTCTCAACAATAGATGCTTCTGGACGATATAGATTCTTTGTATACCCTTTTAAGATCTTCATGCATCGCTCAACTGGGTACATCCACCGCAGATAAATAGGACCATAACATTTGATTTCTCTTACCAGATGCACAATCAAGTGAATCATGATGTCAAAGAAAGCAGGGGGAAAATACATCTCCAACTAGCACAGTATAATTGCGGCCTCATTTTCCAGCTCATCAAACTATATAGGATCAACGACTTTGCTACATATGGCATGGAAGAAAAAACACAGGCGAGTTATGGCTAACCTGACTTTGTTTGGCAAGATGTCTCATATAGCCACGACTAACAATTGTTGCATGAGCACGTGACAATCGTGAGACTTTAACCCTACAAGCTTAAGCTCCTTCAACTGCACAAGGCTCTTAATATTTGAAGAGTATCCTTGTAGAACCTTCACCCGACAAAGACACTGACAAAAAGTGATGCAATCCTCCCTAGGAAGGGACCAGTCACTAGAGCCATGAGCAAGAGGCTCCAAGAGGATTGGGCTAGAGCTGCTGAAGAAGGCCCTAGGGTTCTCATGAACCTCAGGGTAGATTTCTGAGCCCATGGGCCAAGGTTGGGTCCTATTATCTTTGTACATATTAGACTAGTATGTCATTATATTTGGTCCTTGTATTTAGGGCTCCATAATGTAGGTAGGGTACCCTAGAAATATAGGATTTTTCAGCCCTTGTATTTTAGAGCACCTAGACTAGTTTTTGTATTAGAGGTAGTTTTGTAATTTCGCTCGTACTAAGTGAATATTTGATGTGTGTGTTGGGAAATAAATTTAATTGAATTGGTAGAAGCTCAATCCAATTAAATTTTAAAGGGGGAGGTGAGCATTTGCGTACTACATCCCATTGCCACATCATATAGTCACACTTTGTGCATGTCCTTCATGCTTTACATGCCTCATGACACCTAAGCACATTTAGTGGAGAATCTTGGAATTGATCTTGGATTAGTGGGTTAAACCATAACTGGAATTCACTAATCATAATTAGTGAAATTTTGGCTCCAAAGTTTGGCTCCACAAATTCAATTTAAAATTCAAGTGAAATTTGAATTGAAATTCAAATTTCCCTCCAATTTTGTGTGACACTTAGGCTATAAATAGAGGTCATGTGTGTGCATTTTTTGGGACTTTGATCATTTGAAAATTAAACTTCAGATTTCAAAGCTCTTTTAGAGCACAAAATTTTGTGTTCTTCTCTTCCTCTCCCTTCATTAATCTCTTTCTTCCTCCAAGCTCTTATTCATGGCCTCCTATGGTGGTGAGCTTCTTCTAGATTCATCTTGTCCTTGAAGTGGCATCTCCTCTCTCCCTTCCTTCTCCATTCTGCTGCCATTCATCTTCCAAGAAGCAAAGGAATCCATTGATGAAGAAGATCCTAGGCCTACAAGCTCCAATGAGGCTTACACCATGTGGTATCAAGAGCATCTTCATCTAGGTGATGTTCTTTTGTTTCCTCTATCTTTTTGTTCGGTGAATTATCTTTAATTCCTTGTTCTTCATCTTATTCTCCATGTATATCCTCCATTGTCTTGTGGTTTGGTGCTGTTTAGAGTAGATTAAAAAAACCGATTAAATCTTAGATCTACACTTGTTCTTGCATTTCTATGGTTCAAATTTTGTAGATCTACTCTTGAATCATGTTTTTGTGTTGATTTTAGGTTCTATCATTTTTCATTCATAATATTCTGGTGCTGAACCTGAGATCTAAATTTTCTTTCAAAATATTGATTAGAAAAAAAAAACACAAAAATCTAAGTGTAAATCACTTAATCCATGTTGTCTTAGAGTCATGTTTAGAGGGCAGAAAATAAGAAAAAAATAAGAAAAATCACACAATAACAAGTTGGCAGAAAAATCACACAAGTTGGCAGAAAAATCAGTGTCCAGGAAAAAAAAAGTGAAAGGGAAGTGTGCTTGTGGTTTTGGCTCAAAATTTGTTCTATAATTGGTGTCTATTTTATACCAATCCAGTTCTGAAATTTCAATTGAAAATTATTGTGAAAACAAGTGCCAAAACTAGAGGTTTCTTGAGTCTTTTTTTTTTAGTTTTTTCTACTCTACTCTAGAGCCATTCTAGGTTTCTCTTTGAGTCCTTGCTTGCTTTTGTGTGATTTTCATTGCTTTAATTGTTGAATAATCCTTGAAAATTTGTCTTGTTAAAAATCTATTGGTTTAGCTTTCATTTCATTTTTTTTTGTCTTTGGTTATTGCTTGTCTCTTTGTTTCCTTGCTTGTGAGTTGCCATATAGGGAATTGGAAAGGAGGATTGGTGCCATACCTTGAAGAATTTGAGTTAAGAAGCAAGGGGCCAACCACCTTAAGAGCTATTGGACTAAGAAGCACTCCAAATTGAGTGAAACACCAAAGAGAGAATAGCCACCACAATTGAGGACTTTTTTTTTTGTAATTTTGTAATTGCCAATTTGCTTTGCTTTCAAATTTTGTAACAAAGAGGCCTTTCATTGGAAGTAAGTTGGGAGCCTCCAATAGGTCACCCTACTTCCATTTGTGTGTAATAATTTTAGGCAATTTTCCCTTAGGATAGTGAGTGTTTTGTTGGGAACCTTAAATGAGGTCATCCAAACACTCTTAGGATCCGCCTAGTTTGCATTTCTTGCACTTTAATTTCTTGCTTACTTTCATAGCTTATTTTCTTTACTCTCCATTGTCAAACCGCCTAGATAGCTTGCCTTTTACCAATTAGTTTTTGCCTTATCTTTTGCACCTCTTTTAGTGTTTATTTTGGCTAGTTTCAACCATAGTTACTTTTACCTTTTGTTTTCAAACCCCCAACAAGAAAGAACCATCACTTAGGAACCAACATGAGTCTTCATTCTTCATCTAGTGTTAATGGTGAGGGTTCTACTCCTAAGGACCTCTTGTATAAGATATTAGATGAGTTGAGATCCCTTAACTTGTGGAAAGAAAAACAAGAGAGAGAAGAAAAAGGTAAAAAAAGAGTGGAAGAAATAAGTCAAGATGAAAGAGAGAAAATAAGAGAGGAAGAGAGAAGAAAAATAATGAAAGAAATGAAAAGAGAAAAACATGCCTCCTATAGTAGTCATGACTCTTGCAAGAGTTTAAGTGAAAAACTTAGCGACTATTATAGAGGGCGCCATAGTTCACATACTAAACATCACTCCCAAAGAAAAGAAAAGGATAGAAGGCCTCAAGAGGTTAACATTAGCCTCCCATATTTCCATGGAAAAGATAATGTTGAGGCCTGCTTAGATTGGGAAATGAAGGTTGAATAACTCTTTGCTTGCCATCATATTAGCGAAGAGAGAAAAGTTCCATTGGCTACCCTTAGCTTTCATGGGTATGCCCTCTATTGGTGGACTTCCCTTGTTAGGGAACAAAGGATTCATGGGGATCCTCCAGTAGAGTATTGGAATGATCTTAAGAGTTCCCTTAGGAAGAGGCACATTCCCTCCTACTATGAAAGGGAGCTTATGGACAAGCTCCAAAGATTTAGACAAGGGAGTATGAGTGTTGAAGAATATAGACAACAAATGGAACTACTCTTTTTAAGAGTTGGACTTAGGAAGGAGGAAAGAACAAGCATAGCTAGGTTCCTTAGTGGGCTTAATATGGAAGTGAAGGATAAGGTTGAACTTCTTCCATATAGGGACCTAGATGAGCTAGTCCAACTTTGTATAAGAGTGGAGCAACAAAGAAAGCCTTCTTCAAAATCTTATGGCTCTCACTCTTATCCAAGGAAGGACCAAGCCCATGGAATTTTGGGGGCTGCACCTTCAAAACCCAAGGAAGATAAGGGTAAGACCATAGAGAAATCCACCCCTAAGACTAGTTCCCAAGAAAGGACTAGCAACATTAAATGCTTCAAATGTCTTGGGATAGGTCACATTGCCTCTTAATGCCCCACAAAGAAAACTATGATTATGAGGGGTCAAGACATTTATAGTAGTCAAGAGGAGACTACTTCTTCCCTTTCCTCTAGTGGAAGTGAAGATGATGTAAGGGGTGAAGTGTCTAGTGAGGAAGTCTACCCCCATGAAGAAGGTGACCTCTTAATGGTTAGGAGGCTCCTTAAAGGTCAATCTTGTGATCTATCTCAATCCCAGAAAGAGAACATCTTTCATACAAGATGCAAAATTTTAGATATAACTTGTTCTCTCATTGTGGATAGTGGATCTTGTTGCAATTGTTGTAGCACAAGATTAGTTTCCAAGTTGAACCTCACTATCATTCCCCACCCAAAACCTTATAAACTTCAATGGCTCAATGAGCAAGGGGAAATGATAGTTAACTAACAAGTGAAGGTACCTTTCTCCATTGGGACATATAAGGATGAAGTTAATTGTGATATAGTTCCCATGGAGGCAGGACATATTCTTTTAGGAAGGCCGTGGCAATTTGATAGGAAGATCATTTACAATAGCCTAACTAATGAGATTACCCTCACCCATCTCGGCACTAAATTTGTGTTGCATCCTCAAACACCTTCACAGGTGGCCAAAGATCAACAAACTATGAAAGATAAGAGGGATGAGGAAGAAAAACTAGAAAAACAAAAGAAAAATAAGGATAGTAAGGCCTTGTCTTCAAAGGCCAAGGGGAAGGAAAAAGAGGGAAAGGATTCCTCCAAGAAGATTGTTAAGAAGGAAAATCATTTTGCAACAAAAGGTGATATTAAAAGAGCACTCCTTCTTAAACAATCTTTCTACCTTCTCCTATCAAGGGAAACATCCCTTAGCACTGCCACAATTCCTACATTTGAGACCTTACCCCCAAAGGTCCAAGAACTCTTGCATGAATTTAGTGATATATTTCCCAAAGAGATACCCTCTGGGCTACCTCTTTTAAGGGGAATAGAACACCAAATAGATTTAGTCCCAGGAGCAAGCCTTCCTAATAGGCCAGCCTATAGGACTAACCCTCTGGAGACTAAGGAGATAGAGTCTCAGGTTAAAGAATTGTTAGAGAAGGGCTGGGTCCAAGAGAACCTAAGCCCATATGTTGTGCCAGTGTTGTTGGTGCCCAAAAAGGATGGTACGTGGAGAATGTGTATAGATTGCAGGGCCATCAACAACATCACTGTAAAGTATAGGCACCCCATTCCTAGACTTGAAAGTGGTTATCACCAAATCAGGATGAAAAAGGGTGATGAGTGGAAAACCGCTTTCAAGACCAAGTTTGGTTTGTATGAATGGCTAGTGATGTCTTTTGGTCTCACTAATGCACCAAGCACCTTTATGAGGGTTATGCATCATGTCTTAAGGGATTTCATAGGTAGATTTGTAGTTGTTTATTTTGATGATATTTTAGTGTACAGTAGGAGCCTAGATGATCACTTAGGACATCTCAGGCAAGTTCTTTCAGTCCTTAGGAAAAACACCCTCTATGCAAATATAGAGAAGTGTATCTTTTGTGTAGATAATATAGTTTTCTTAGGTTTTGTAGTTGGTAGAAATGGGGTCCAAGTGGACCCTGAGAAAATCAAGGCCATCCAAGAATGGCCCACCACAAAAAGTGTGGGAGATATCAGGAGCTTCCATGGGTTAGCAAGCTTCTATAGAAGGTTCGCTCCTAATTTCTCTACAATTGCATCACCTTTCAATGAGATGGTGAAGAAGAATGTGGCATTTACCTGGGGTGAAAAACAAGATCAAGCCTTTGCTTTGCTCAAAGAAAAGCTTACTAAGGCACCTGTTCTAGCTCTTCCTGACTTTTCTAAAACTTTTGAGCTAGAATGTGATGCCTCTGGAGTGGGAGTTGGAGCTGTATTGTTACAAGGTGGGCACCCTATTTCTTATTTTAGTGAAAAACTTCATAGTGCCACCCTCAACTACCCCACCTATGATAAAGAGTTTTATGCCTTAATAAGAGCCCTCCAAACTTGGGAACATTACCTTGTTTCCAAGGAATTCGTCATTCATAGTGATCATCAATCACCTAAGTACATTAGAGGGCAAAGCAAGTTAAACAAAAGGCATGCAAAATGGGTAGAGTACCTAGAGCAATTTCCATATGTTATCAAATACAAAATGGGAAAAACAAATGTGGTAGTTGATGCCCTCTCTAGGAGACACACATTGTTTTGCTCCCTAGGAGCTCAAATTTTAGGATTTGATAATATTAGGGACTTGTATGCTTTAGATGAACCTTTCTCTCCCATTTGCAAGAGTTGTGGGAAAAAGGCCCAAGATGGATTCTATTTGGGTGAGGGGTATTTGTTCGAAGAGGGGAAGCTTTGCATACCCCAAGGATCCATTAGGAAATTACTTGTGAAAGAGAGCCATGAGGGTGGGCTCATGGGCCACTTTGGGATAGACAAGACCCTTGTCTTACTCAAAGAAAAGTTTTATTGGCCCCATATGAAGAAAAATGTCCATAAGCATTGCACTATGTGTGTGGCTTGTTTACAAGCCAAGTCTAGGGTGATGCCTTATGGGCTATACACACCCTTACCCATCCCCTCTGCACCTTGGGTAGACATTAGTATGGACTTTGTCCTTGGGCTTCCTAGAACCCAAAGAGGTGTAGACTCTATCTTTGTGGTGGTGGATAGGTTTAGCAAGATGGCACACTTTATACCATGCCACAAGGTGGATGATGCTTCCCACATCTCAAAACTCTTTTTAAGGGAAGTTGAGACTCCATGGTTTGCCTGGGACCATTGTGTCAGATAGAGATGCTAAGTTCCTTAGCCACTTCTGGAAAACCTTATGGGCTAAGCTAGGAACTAAACTTCTTTTCTCTACCACTTGTCATCCACAAACTGATGGGCAAACAGAGGTAGTGAATAGGTCTTTATCCACCCTTTTAAGGGCTCTTCTGAAAGGCAACCATAAGTCTTGGGATGAGTATCTTCCTCATGTAGAATTTGCCTACAACAGGGGGGTTCATAGAACCACCAAGCAGTCCCCTTTTGAGGTTGTCTATGGGTTCAATCCCCTAACACTGTTAGACCTCATTCCCCTCCCACTGGACACTTCTTTTATACATAAAGAAGGGGAATCTAGGTCAGAGTTTGTAAAGAAGTTGCATGAGAGGGTTAAGAACCAAATAGAGAACCAAACAAAGGTGTATTCAACTAAAGGCAATAGAGGAAGAAAAGAGCTAGTTCTTAATGAGGGTGACTGGGTTTGGCTCCGTCTTAGGAAGGATAGATTCCCTACTAAAAGGAAATCCAAGCTTAGCACTAGAGGGGATGGACCTTTTCAGGTTTTGGAGAGGATCAATAACAATGCCTATAGGTTGGACCTCCCAGAAGAGTATGGAGTCAGCACCACTTTTTACATTTCTGATTTAATTCCTTTTGCAGGTGGAGTTGATATTGAGGAGGAGGAACTAACAGATTTGAGGTCAAATCCTCTTTAAGGGGAAGGGGATGATGCAAATCTTCTAGACTTGGAGTGATCACATGCAGTCCTCTTGAACCCTTACCACCCACTTTGTCATCATGTCGAGACTCAGGAAGGCCAACAGGTTTAGCCTTCTCAATATATTCTGAACAAAATTCAATGGCTTCTTCTGCAATGTACCTCTCAACAATAGATGCTTCTGGACGATATAGATTCTTTGTATACCCTTTTAAGATCTTCATGTATCACTCAACCGGGTACATCCACCGTAGATAAACAGGACCACAACATTTGATTTCTCTAACCTGATGCACAATCAAGTGAATCATGATGTCAAAGAAAGCAGGGGGAAAATACATCTCCAACTAGCACAGTATAATTGCGGCCTCATTTTCCAGCTCATCAAACTATATAGGATCAACGACTTTGCTGCATATGGCATGGAAGAAGAAGCACAGGCGAGTTATGGTTAACCTGACTCTGTTTGGCAAGATGTCTCGTATAGACACGACTAACAATTGTTGCATGAGCACGTGACAATCGTGAGACTTTAACCCTACAAGCTTAAGCTCCTTCAATTGCACAAAGCTCTTAATATTTGAAGAGTATCCTTATGGAACCTTCACCCGACGAAGACACTGACAAAAAGTGATGCAATCCTCCCTAGGAAGGGACCAGTCACTAGAGCCATGAGCAAGAGGCTCCAAGTGGATTGGGCTAGAGCTGCTGAAGAAGGTCCTAGGGTTCTCATGAACCTCAAGGTAGATTTCTGAGCCCATGGGCCAAGGTTGGGTCCAATTATCTTTGTACATATTAGACTAGGATTTCAATATATTTGGTCCTTGTATTTAGAGTTCCATAATGTAGGTAGGGAACCCTAGAAATATAGGATTTTTTAGCCCTTGTATTTTAGGGCAGCTAGACTAGTTTTTGTATTAGGGGTAGTTTTGTAATTTCGCTTGCACTAAGTGAATATTTGATGTGTGTGTTGGGAAATAAATTTAATTGAATTGGTAGAAGCCCAATCCAATTAAATTTTAGAGGAGGAGGTGATCATTTGCTTACTACACCTCATTGCCATATCATATAGTCACACTTTGTGCATGTCCTTCATGCTTTACATGCCTCATGACACTTAAGCACACTTAGTGGAGAATCTTGGAATTGATCTTGGATTAGTGGGCTCAACCATAACTGAAATTCACTAATCATAATTAGTGAAATTTTGGCTCCAAAGTTTGGCTCCACAAATTCAATTTAAAATTCAAGTGAAATTTGAATTGAAATTCAAATTTCCCTCCAATTTTGTGTGACACTTAGGCTATAAATAGAGGTCATGTGTGTGCATTTTTTGGGTCTTTGATCATTTGAAAATTAAACTTCAGATTTCAAAGCTCTTTTAGAGCACAAAATTTTGTGCTCTTCTCTTCCTCTCCCTTCATTCATCTCCTTCTTCCTCCAAGCTCTTATCCATGGCCTTCTATGGTGGTGAACTTCTTCTAGACTCATCTTGTCCTTGAAGTGGCATCTCCTCTCTCCCTTCCTTCTCCATTCCGCTGCCATTCATCTTCCAAGAAGCAAAGGAATCCATTGATGAAGAATATCCTAGTCCTACAAGCTCGAATGGAGCTTACGTCAAAAAATTATCTTCTCCTTTTTGGACAAAGTATGGCAAGCTGGGGGCAAGTAAATTTTCTTCCCATCAGACCTTGGATGCAACTATTATCGTATCCTCATATCAACTAGATCTTGACGGGTATTCAAGCCATCCTTCGTCTTGCCTTGAATGTTAAGGAGCGTCCCAATCACACTGTCACAAACATTTTTCTCCACATGCATAACATCAATACAATGTCTAACTCCTAGAGCAGACCAGTACGGAAGATCAAAGAAAATGGACCTCTTCTTCCATATGTAACTCTTACTTTTATCCTTCTTTTGGGTCTTTCCAAATACAGTATTCAGTTGTTGAACCCGCTGGTATACCTGCTCACCAGTCAACGGTATCGGCGCAATATCGTGCTCTTGACTTCCATTAAAAGCTTTTTTTAGTCGTCTGTAAGGATAATTGGCTGTTAGAAAATGGTGATGCCTACTGTAGACTATTTTTCTTCCATGTTTTAGTTGTATTGCTCTTGTTTTCTTCACAGGTGGGGCATGCATGATGACCTTTAACACTATAACCGCTGAGATTCCCATATGTTGGAAATTCATTAATGGTACAAAAAAGCATTGCACGCATTTCAAACGTCTCCTTGCGAAACGCATCAAACACTAAAACCCCCTCGTCCCACAACTTTCTCAGGTCTTCAACCAACAGACTTAGATAAACATCAATGTCATTTCCTGGCTGTCTTGGGCCTGATATCGTCATAGACAACATCATGTATTTGCGCTTCATGCACAACCAAGGAGGAAAATTGTAAATTACTAGCAGAACTGGCCATGAATTGTGTTGAGTGCTTAAGGTGCCATATGGATTCATTCCATCACTGGCTAGTCCAAGTCTAAGATTTTGTGGCTCTTTCTCAAAATTTGGATACAAACCATCAATCTTCTTCCACTGCGAGCAATCAGCCGGATGACGGACGATTCCATCAGAAATCCTTCCATTTGCATGTCATGTAAGGTCTTTTGATCGTCCTCGTTAGCAAAAAGACGCTTAAACCTTGGAATGATTGGAAGATACCACAAAACCTTTGCTGGAGGGCCCTTCTTTGAGTTTTCATCAGAACTGCTTTCCTCTTCATCCTTCACTTTGTATCGTGAAGTCCCACATATAGGGCATTTCAACATTTCTTGGAATTCATGCCTGTACAGTATACAATCATTGTGACAAGCATGAATCTTCTGATACTCCATACCCATCAGACATAGTATCTTTTTCGCCTTATAGTAATTTTTATGCAGTGTGCTGTCCTCTGGAAGCAGATTGTGCACTACCTCAAGCAGTGTGGTAAAACTTTTGTCACTCCACCCATACATGGCCTTCACATTAACCATACTTAACACTGCAAACAACAGGGTTAAGGAATTCTTGCACCCTGTATACAAAGGCTTCTTTGAATTACTCTACAATCCTTCATACATAGGGGCGTGTGCTTGCTGAAAAGACTCTTGTCCAAGGTAACGAATCATGTCCTCCAAGTGATCTCCCATTTCTACATCAAACGATTCAGCTTAGAACCCACTCTGCATGTCTGTCACTTCACCATGCCATATCCACGTCGTGTAATTATTCTTAATCCCATCACACAATAGATGCTCAACGCCATCCTCATATTCTAGGCTCATGCGACTTTCATTCATCCAACTTCGATCCATCTAAGCAATTCCATGCATGAAAATCTCACTTTTATATTTATAGGTGTGGCCCTATCCCATTTAGGAAGACTGTCTTTTATGTTAGCTTTATACGTCAGGGTTAGCATTATTTTGAAACTTTTGACTAAATTTTGGCAGCATTTCGCATTGGTCTCCAAGTACACGACATGACATCGGTGAAAGTAATTTCCCGATAATCAAGTATGCACTCAGAGAACAACTTGAAATGCATTCAACCGAAATTTCATCAAATTAATCAAAATAATAATAACCTTAACAAATGAATCTAACATAAAAATACCAGTCTCCCCAAACTGTCCAAACAGACAATTCAAGACTAAATACAATGACTAATGCAAACTGTTCGCAAGAATAATTGCATTCAGTCTCAAACGGGAATCTAAGGTTCACTCGGCATGAAGAACAGTTGTTTATATAGCAAATTACATTGATGACGTACAACAACATACAAAATCTAAATTTCGATTAAAGACAAATATCGACATCAATAGTTGTTTGTATAGCATATAACATTCATGACATACAAGAACATACAAGGACATCAATAGTTGTCTGTGTGTGTCTCTGTGTGTGTGTGTAACTCTCTTTATGTGTTTGTGTGTGTGTTTGTGTGTGTGTGTGTGTGTGTGTGTGTGTGTGTGTGTTTGTTTATGTGTGTGTGTGTCTGTGTCTCTGTGTGTGTATGTGTGTTTGTCTGTGTGTGTGTGTGTGCTTGTGTATCTGTGTGTGTGTGTGTGTCTGTCTCTTTATGTGTGTGTGTGTGTGTGTGTATGTGTGTATGTGTGTGTGTGTGACTCTGTGTGTGTGTGTGTTTGTCTATGTGTGTGTGTCTATGTCTCTATGTGTGTGTGTGTGTGTTTGTCTGTGTGTGTGTGTGTGTGTTTGTGTATTTGTGTGTGTGTGTGTCTCTATGTGTGGGTGTGGCTGTGTGTGTATCTGCGTGTGTGGGGGGTCATTTGAGGGTACCAAAGGATCATCATATTCTAAACATCATCAGCCACACGATGCACTCCTATATTGAATAGTTACTAAACCAATGAGGCCAGAACAAGCATTGTAATCAATTCGCAGCAACATGAATTGACCTTCTTTGGAGGACACTACAATTATGCCATGTATTATGCAACTACCAACGGATAACACTCAGATTCTCAAAAGCTAAGTTAACAAGGATTCAATCACACTCCAACTATAAACACTTCCATCCATGCTCATGAGCAATTTCAATTGCTGGCATAGAGAGATTCCCAGAGAGAGAAACAGCTGCTACAATCTCTGAATTGATATGGTTTACAAAAAAGTCATATCCTATCAAATCAATTCTAATAGGTAACCCTAATGGGCTAATTCTGCTCGTTGTAAGAGTTATAGTTATTTAGTCATTGTTAGTTAACTTTCTAACAGAATGTGACAGAGATAGGCTACTAAATAGATTGGAAGAGAAGACTAGATTTTCCCTTATAGTAAGAGATTGGTCTTGGGAATGGTCTTGGACCCTCAAAATACTGACAATATACCAGAATGTTGTTGTTGCTGCTACAAAACCCTAAATAGATTGAGAGACTATTGAAGATCCGCAATGGCAAGTAGTGACTAATTAAGGTTGCAATCTTTAATGTTGGAAGTTCTGAATGCATTCTAGTTTACGTACAAACACAATTTTAGTATATGAAGCACTTGGTTCCTTTGTTCTATGGTCGTTGGACAGCATTGTTGCAGACCTTGCCAGTCATCATGGAGTTGTTAAGGGATATAAGAAGGCAGTCCAACAATCATCATCGAAACATTTGACAACAACAAATTGATCGATGAGGCAGCTTTCTTGTTGTGGACATGGCTGAGGCATTTGGAGAAGGATTTCTCTTTGCATTTTAACCAATGGTCTAGTAACCTTAGAGAAGGGATAGTGTACTAGTTAAGAATAGAACTTTTGATTAGCAGATTCTGTCACTAATATGGTGTGGCTTAGTTGTGGTTCCTAATAGACTCCATTTAGTCTAATCTGGAACCATTAGCTTGGGCAACAAAACATTTTTACTTCAGTACCTCTAGTACTCAATTATCTATATATATATATATATATTATTGTTGCTGATAAAAATAAATCATCGAAATCTCAGGTACCCTTTCAAATCATAACATTATATTTGGTGTAGTCCTTTTAAAGGTGTTGCATATAATATTTTAAATCAAACACCAGTATGCAACATTTTAAATCAAACACCAGTATATAACATTTTAAAGCAAACACCAGTATATAACATTTTAAATCAAACACCAGTATATACATACTAGTTCCTACGTACGTACCTGGAGTTGTTATAACCCTAAAGAGCTTCAACAACAATGCGAATTAAAAGTAGTATATGATAACCTGAAAAAAATTAACCATAGTCCAAGTGATACGTTTCAAATTGAAATCTAGTTATATAGATGATAAGGACAACCTTGCAATATACTATGTGGTCAATTATCCAATGCCTAATCAACTCTTATATAAGAAACTTTTTTTTTAACAACAAAACTGCAATTGGTGGAAAATGTAATTTATTCTGCAAACTTTTAGGGTACGATTGTGTTAAAAACAGTTTTGGAACTTCTTAAATTTATAAAATTATTAAGTTTATTATCTGTATGGTTATTATTAACTGTATTTATCTTTTCTTGCATAGAAACTACACCTCAAATCCTGAAACTAAAGTTTAGTTTATGATTGTTATTGTTGATTGATCGTACAGTTTTCTAGAAAAGAAGAAGGGAAGGGCATTGTTTGATTGTGTGCTCTGTCATTCCTGCAAGCTTGTTTGGCTTGATTACCTGTTCAAAAATAGATATTTTAATGTATGATTATGAGGACAGTGATTTTGGAGGCGTGCTTAGTTCAAATTTTTGTTTTTGAAATCTTTATTGAAGCTGTTCAAAAACAGATATTTTAATGTTTGATTTTGTGTTTATCTTGAAGCTATTTTTGTTCTCCCTTAGCTGCGGGTCATGAAGAACAGTAAGGTCTCAAAGATATACATTTCTTCCTTTTACCTTTTTCTTTATTATCTCTTGAATCTTTTAAATGGTGATTATGATGTGGTTATTACATATTCTTTTGCTAGTTAGTCTTCACTCTTCATAAATACAATTATCATTCAACTTTGCCTGTTAGTCTTTCTAAACAAAGTTGAACCATTCACAACACACTATGTTTTTGCTCTTGGAGTTTTTGGTTCTTGAGTTGTGCACATTGGATCCTCCAGGTTTGTCAAAATTTGAACTCCTCTAAGTTTTTATCACCTAATTCTGGAAATACATATATGGATTTATTGTAATATCCCAAAGATGTTTGGTATGGAGAATTTCATATTTAAAACATTGGCTCTACCGCTTGAATGTTTCTGTATGACACTTCTACTTAAAACTAATTTACCACACGACGATAGGGTTCTGATGGTTCCTAAGGAGAGTTGTTGCATAACAATTTTGGCATCAAGATCTTTGCATTGCTAGTTATATCTTTTGGCCTTGTCAACCATTAATATCCAATGATAGATAGGCCTACGATATACTTTGGCCTAGTTTTGATTACCTTTTACCTTATGTTAGCCTTTTAGTAGTAAAACTCTATAGGCCAAGAATGTCGAGCTCTATTATGTTGGTAGGTGTTTTCTTTTGATGTTGTGGATTCTGATGGTGGAGAAATTGGGGCAACTTGCTTCAATGCTGTGGCTGATCAGTTCTACAATGTTATTCAAGCTGGTAAGGTATATCTAATTTCCAGGGGAAGCATAAAGCCAGCTCAGAAGAATTTTAATCACCTTCGCAATGATCAAGAGCTGACCCTTGATGTGGCATCAATTATACAACCATTCCTTGATGATAATGACTTAATTACATCACAGACATTTAATTATCGGCCCATTAGTGAAATTGAAAGTTTGGAAAACAACAGCATTGTGGATGTGATTGGTGTGGTGACTTCTATTAGGCCTACAACATCAATCATGAGAAAAAATGGCACTGAAGTTCAGAAGAGAACTCTCCAGTTGAAAGACATGTCTGGCCGAAGTGTTGAGTTAACTCTATGGGGAAATTTTTGCATTGTAGAAGGACAAAGGTTGCAAACTATTTGTCATGCTAGGGAATTTCCAGTTTTGGCTACAAAAGCTGTCAGATTAAATGATTTCAATGGGAAGTCTGTCGAGACTATAGCCACTAGTCAGCTATATGTGGAGGTTGATTTTACTGTCCATGCAGATACAGGATCACACTTGCATAACATGGAATTGGATAAGTGTTCCTAGAGTTAAAACTTAAAATCTTGGTTCTTTGCCTTGCCTAACCAATTGAAGACATCCACTTATTTATTTAAATTCTCCAAGCTTGATTGAATCTGTATGTATAACGAATTCTTATTAATGGATTTCAATTTTAGGTAAGGTCTATAAGGGTACCATGACAAAGAATCTGAATGTTGCAATGAAGCACATAATCAATGATGATGGAAATGTGGACACTTTTGTCAGACTAATTACAAGCTTATCTCATGTTAGACACCCTAATATCAGCAGTTGCAAGCAATCACAGTTTACTTGGTGCCAACTTAAAGTGGAATTAAATAGGGAATATACTTAAAGTGCATAAAAAAGTTAAATAATGCTCAAAATAGGCAATCCTAGTTTAAATCTTACCCTTTCCTTGATGTCACCCAAATTCGGCAAGTACAGCTTATAGAATTCCTCTCTGAATGCAACCACAAACGTAAATAAAGTTTAGAAACCAACAAGAATAAGACAATTAGAATATGTGTCATTTGTATAAATTTAAGGGACAACAAGATACATCTACTATATTATAGTATTTTCACTTTTAAAGGACTAAAGACGAATTATTGATCATAATTGATATATTAGCATTTGTATATCACTAACTCGCTCTTACCTAGTCTGTCTCTCAACTTGCAATTACAAATTCATTGCAACTCAACATTTGTGTAGGCTTTAAATACCTGATATAGTTAACAAATGTATGATGGATCAAGCTTAAGCTTCTAAGTTCTAAGAACACGATGCAATGACGCAAATTTCATGATTCATATGCCTTATAACTAGTCAAACACGATTTGGAATACTACTATTTATCAACTGTACTGTACACTTAAATTTCTATAAATAGCACACACATTGTTTCCCTATCTGCACAGACAAACTAAATCTAACATAGTTTTACTCGGAGGAACAAGAGAATTTCAAAGAGTGACAGATGGAGAACTTCCCTGTGATCAACTTGGAGAATATCAATGGTGAGGAGAGAAAGACTATGTTGGACCAAATTCAACATGCTTGTCAGAACTGGGGATTTTTTGAGGTAACCAACAACCACAAACTTCTTTACAAAACCTTTGTCATACTCACTCAAATTTATTTATATCTATACATTTGCACCTAAACTTTTCTTAATGTTGTTCATTTTAATTATGTTAACTGTGTTGGTTTCCTCTAGGTTTTGAAAACCATAATACTTCACTAGTTTTTAAGTTAAACAGAGAATTATATGGGCTTAAGAAAGCACCAAGATAATGGTTTGATAGACTTAAAACCATTCTTTTGCATCTTGGCTTCTTTGCAAGCAAATGTGATTCATCTCTCTTTATCTTCAAAGATGATTCTCATATCATTTATGTTTTTGTGTATGTTGATGACATCATAATAATTGCTAGTTCTGCAACCTTAGTCCAACAGTTTACAACCAAGTTTCATTTTGATTTCTCTTAAACAACTTTGGAAGCTAGATTACTTCTTGGGTATTGAAGTCAATTCTATGGTTGATGGTTCTATTCTTGTAACTAAAAGATGGTGAAATCCACTAGATCCTTTGGTCATAATTGTTTGCAACGTGAATCAGTTTGAATCCCCTTTTTGGCAACGCATGAAAATTTCTTGATTGCTTCATATTAGACCACCCCATCCTTAGAAGCAGTGAATGAAATCCCCTGCTACGTAAATTACCTACAATATGTCTTTGATGAAGACAGAACTTACGTAGGGTTTCAGTCCATTTTTTTGCAAGAACAAATTGCAACCTCAGAAAAATCTTATTATTAGTTAGTGAAGACATATGAATAGTTTTTATATATCATCGTTTTGGCGTAGAAATTTTCTGTTTATTATATATCTGACCCCAACACTGGAGTGTCTATCTGAATTCAGTCTAAACATAGGTTATCACTTTTGGGATGTGTAATATTATTGTTTGATATTTTCTCTTTATGTCCAAAGTTTGAGAGAGGACTTATGCTCAAAGGAAAGGAGTGGAAGCTATTCTGGAGAGACCATAAAAAGGCAAAGGGGTTTTGACCTAGAAAGGCCTGCTGAGAGAGACATTTTTTATGGCGGCTATGATGAACATGAGGCAGGACTTACCTCCTACACTACACTAGAGAGATGCAAAATAAGCAGCAACAATGATGATGGTTATGATGAAGACATGGAAGTGGATTTGACTCTAAGCATAGGAGGAGGAAGCCAAGTTAATAATAGCAAGAATAGTAGTAGTAAGAAACCTTATCTGCTTCCATTAGGGTGCTCAGACTCACCCAATAGGAAAACTAAGGACCTAAATTCTTCTGTCTCTTTCCAATCCTACAGGGTGGGAGATTTCAGTGACCCTACCACCCCTATGAGCAGCTCAAGTGTGACATTTGATCAAGAGAGAAAGGGGCCACATTGGCTTTCTCAAGGTTTAAAGCTTAAATAGGAGACAATTTTAACTTGTTTGATTGTATTATGATGTATCCTTCCTCCTCTCTTAACTCTACATGGACCACTAAATTTTTATGGTTCATGTGTTCAGATTCCTAGACTAGATTTTCTTTTTTACTTTATTCCAATAAATGGATAACTTATACTCCCATTTCTAACTGTCCCTTTTGTAAATAGGTAGACAAAGTTTGATGTGCCTCTTAGTTCTTAAGTTACTTTCTTGTCCTACATATTATTTTCAAACCTAAATGCTATTTATTGTAAAAGCAGAACCTAGTACTACTTGGCACTATATGTGAATTTAAGTATACAAGGAGTGGCCTTTGTAATAAGACTATATCAAATCAAAATGGTTAAGGTTCCCTTTTGGCCCAAATTTTTGCTTTCAAAATCATGTTATTCTGAACCTTATTTTTGGAAATAAAAATAAATGCACCACCACCAAGTAGGATAAGAGAATCAAATGGCAAGTGGCAACTTCTCAAAAATGGATATCAACATCATTCAGTACCCAAAACACCAATGAATATCGTACGATTCATGAACAAAATCAATGAAAAACTTAAAAATAAATTATTCAGTACCCAAAACACCAAAACATTTGTTAACTAATACTTAAATTTCACATGTCATTAAGGAAATAGTAAACTCCAACATAAGGTATTATATTGTATTATGAGGCATTGTCATTATAGTCTTGTTTGCACAGTCAATTAATGCAGGTACTGAACTAAACTATGGGCTTTAAGTGTTCTTTTTTTTTCTGTTACAAAATTTCACATACAAAAAACCAACAACTATCATATTTGGGCTTGTAGAAGCTCTTGTTCATGGTCATAAGTATGATATTTGGGAATCCAGACCCTATAATAGAGACATACCTTCAGCCAATTGGTTCAACACTTGTTGTACAAGAGAAGTATGTTGCAAGTCCTTTGGCAGATAATCCAACAGTGGCTCAGATTACAAAGTGGAACGAAACATAACCTACAAATATAAACGCAAGACCTTGTGAATGCAAATAACTGATTAGAAAAGTTGAAATTGATGAAAGCATGCAAATAACTTTCAGAGTCTCAAAAGGCTTATTGTACTTACAGAATTGACTCTTTGTGCCTCAGATTTCCAATCTTCACCACTCCTCCCCAACGACAGGACACTTTAAACCTCAACCAAATTTGGTTAGGCTTGGCACCTCCTTCTATTGGTCAAGCATGTACTTTGACACTAAAGCTTTTGTTCGCAACTGCACTATTTGTCAGCAAAACCAATACCTGCCACACCAGAAGCCGGGTTACTTCACCAAAGCTTTTGTTTTCTGACCCAAAGTACACAAAGCCCTTTGTGTTCTCCTAACTCATCAAAATCCCCAAAACCATCCATTGTGCCTAACACCTCTAAAACCCTTCTGCCCGCATCTCCACCATTACATTCCCTTTCCCACTATCAAATAAATCTTATGGTTAGGAAAACAACTCACATATATAACCACCAGCCCCTACCCCATTATCAAAACATTGAATGAAAAAGCAACTGAATCTACGACACCCCAGGATAGTAGACCAACTGCAAATAATTTTCAAATAGATTCAAAAGAACAAAAAATGTGAAACGAGCAAAGCAAAAGAACAAATAGGTCAAACTACTTCCGATCAACAAGGTAACAGAGACCCGTACGCCAACCAAAAAAAAGTTCAATGACAACAATGTCCTTATAAAAAGCAAAGAAAACAGAGTCTAAATGCAATGAAAAAAATGAAGACATAAAGCTGACCTCGAGTGGCAGCCACAGGCAACTCAGAATGGGACTGAGAAAGAAGAGTCACGACCAGTTGTAGATGACAATAATGTGGTTGTAGTGACGATAGGGTTTCAGTGGCAGTCGTAGCTGACAACAATGTGGTTGCAGTCACGAGCAATTTGCGGCAGTCAGTGCTCAGGCGAAAGGAGAAAGGAGAAAGTAAGATAGGGTTTTAGCGCGCGGGAGGATGAAGTAATTCAGGTTTTTAATTTATCAACAACACAACATCAATTTTTTAAAAATAACCGATGTTGACCTAAGGTAGTTAACATCGATTTTCCAAAAACCGATGTTAACCGCAGGTAGTTAACATCAGGTTTAAAAAAACCGATGTTAAATACCCAACATTAACATCGGTTATTTAAATAACCGATGTTAACATCAGGTAGTTAACATCGGTTTTGACAAAACCGATGTTAACGAACTCGACTTATTTACAAAAATGCCACCGCGCTTTTGTTATCATCGGTTTTTTAAAAAACCGATGTTAATCTTCTGATGTTAATTCTATATTTTCTACTAGTGGTTGGAGTCCGACTTCAGCATTCAACACTAACACCAACACTGCAGTTTCAACATTTTAGGAACAAGAACAAGAATAGGAACCCTCATAGTTCATAGTTTCTCAGTTAGGTAATTCCTTATATGCAATTTCTTGAAATGAGTTTTGTTAAGTTAAACCCTATATGGTTGTTTTTTGTAACACCTTGAAATATTATAAGTTATAAATCGATGTTTAATTATATTTATTGTGTTGTTTGACTATATGATAGACTTGAATGAGTTGAAGTATGCCTTGAACTATTCATGTGTGAATTTCTTGATATGGATGTTGAATTATGTGGAGTTTTGTTGAGCTAAGTTGAAAGTATGAGATTTTAGATTTTGCCAAAACCTAGTTCAATGAAATCGCAATACCGGATTCGCTAACCATTGGATCGTCTTCAAATTTTGTCTGGATATCCATATGATATGTTTCTACAGTCTGACCGTTGAGATCTTGAAAATAATAACTTTTGGTCTCCCGCTAAGCGATAATGGTGCACTAAGTGCAATTCCAACCGAGGGGAATTGCGCTGAGCGGCCCAAAGCTGTGCTACACCCAATTCCAACCGAGGGGAATTGCACTGAGCGGCCCAAAGGTGCGCTAAGCTAGCCCTAGTACATATGAGCCTAAACACTTGTGCTTGAGTGAAATAATGACTATGAGGCTTTGGTTGATGATCCTTCCTTGATGTTTGCCATTCTTACTAGCTTATTTCAGTTGTGACTCTAGTACATATGTTCCTATCTTTGAAAAGCTACATGTTTTGTGAAGTTACATTGATTGAAGCATTCCATGATATTCATTTCATATGATTAAATTTTTCTATGAAACAAACACCACTTTGATTAACCACTATATTTTGTCACTTGAGGACAAGTGATTTGTCCTTTCTTTGCTTGAGGACAAGCAAATCTGTAAATTTGGGAGAGTTTGTTAGTCGTCTTATACGACTAACTTTTGTATAGAAAACATTTTCTAAAACTTGTATAATTCCCTAATTTATAGTTATTTTGTAGGAATTTGTATATAAATCTTGTTTTGTTTGAATAACTGTCTTTAGAGTATCTCCCATGTGATTTAATGATAAAATTTGCATAATTTCAAGTCAAAAGAGGCTAAAATCTTGAAGTGCTAAAAGGAGCAGTCATGCTAAGCGAACCCTATGGGCTCAGCGCGCATCCACTGCTAAGCATAGCTTCAATGCGCTTTGCATGACAAGGGAATCTGGAACAGCACAAGAATCAAGGTCGCGCGCTAAGCGCGAGATCAGCTTGCTAAGTGAGATGTTTGTCTTTAGCCAGGCTTAGCGCACAATTGGTGCCAAGCCCAAATCCACTTACTCGCACTAAGCGCGATGTCGCAATTTCAGAGCCTATTTAAGCCTGAATTGTCAGAATTAAGGTGACAATTTTGAGAGACCAAAGCTGTATATTTTTGCACAGACTTTGAGAATAGTGCTTTGGAGGCAGCAAAGAGGAGCAGCTGTGTAGAGAAGCCTAGGGTTCTACATTTTTAGAGAGATTAGTGAGTGTTAGAGTGATTGTGAGGTGCCAAGAAGAGGAGGAGATCCTCCTTCTTGTGTAAGCAACAATTATTCTGTACTCTCTATCTCATTTGTTAGGGTTTCTATGTATGGATGACTAAACACCCTAGTTGGGGATTTCTAAGGAACAATTGATGTAATTATCTTTAATATATAATTAATTATGTTTTGTGTGTTCAATGCTTCTTTCAATGCTTAATTATTGCATGCTCTTGGTCTGATCACCCATTTGTGTGTACTATTAGGTGACTTTAGCATTGGGAAATCTACTGTTGCCTTAGAACTTGATAGAAGCAGGACTAAATAACTACATTACCAGGGATGGATTGTGGGGTTTTGGTTTTCTGAATATGTTGTGATGATAATGTTGTTTAAGTTAAGCCTAGTCTTACAAGAGGGATCTGTGGACGAAGCTTAGGTTAAATTAGTCTAAGCTTATGAGGGATCGAGGTTTAGTACTTTAGGCTACAACATAGAACACAAGAACATGATTGATTAGAGAAATATCCTCATATGCATCAACTCATTTGTTAGAAATACCAAATGCTTTTTACCTATTGTTGTCAACTTTTACTTACTTGCATTTACTGTTTTTACCATAGAATTAGTTTATTTCTGTTTTTAACCATGAATTATCAAAGTTTGTTCCAACAATGCATTCTTCTTAATAGAACTCTGTCTAATAAGCAAGTTCCCTAAGTTCGATACTCAGATTACTCCGTTTTAATTTTAAATACTTGACGACCCGATGCGTTTTCCGGTATTTCATTTCCCTTGAATATATTTGTTAAAAATTGGGGAAAAAGGAACCATATCGGAAATTGAACACACATCCCTATTATAAGCAAATTCAATTTGAGGTAAGCAAACTTCCCAATTTTTAAATTTCTTTTTCAAAACGGTCCTTAGCAAGGTACCCAAAGTCCTATTCACGACCCCCGTTTGTCCATCCGTTTGAGGGTGACTAGTAGAAAATAGTAACTTAGTACCCAACTTTCCCCATAAGGTCCTCAAAAAATGGCTTAGCTGTTAGATCGAGTGGCCTCAGAATAATTAAGATGGAGGGTTGAATTAATTATTCCTAAACCTTTACTAATTAAAAAATTACTCTTCTAAGGCTTTTACTATGTTGTTAACAGAATAAGGAGTAGAAGAGAAACTTAACAGAAAGTAAAAGTGGAAATTAAATGTACAGCGGAAAGTAAAAGAGTAGGGAAGAAGGAGACAAACACACAAGAGTTTTTATACTGGTTCGGCAACAACCCGTGCCTACATCCAGTCCCTAAGCGACCTGTAGTCCTTGAGATTTCTTTCAACCTTGTAAAAATCCTTTTACAAGCAAAGATCCACAAGGGATGTGCCCTCCTTTGTTCTCTTTGAACCTAGTGGATGTACCCTCCACTAGAACTGATCCACAAGAGATGTACCCTCTCTTGTTCTCAGTCAAACACAAGTAGATGTACCCTCTACTTGTACCACAAAGGATGTACCCTCCAATGTGTTAAGACAAAGATCTCACGCTGCTAAACCTTTGATACTATGTAAATGGGGATACAAAAGAATTCTCAGGCGGGTAGTCACTTGAACACTTTTGTATTAGGGAAAGGGAAGAATCAAAAGAATTCTTAGACTGTGTCGTTTTGAATTCTTTGACAAGGGAGAAGGGAGACACAAAAGAATTCAGGTGGTTAGTCCTTTGTTCTTTTGGAAAAGGGAGAAGAGAGACACAAAAAGAATTCAGGCGGTTAGTCTTTGATGAATTCTTTTTGGCAAAGGGAGAAGAGAATGAAAAGATGAATAGCACAAGTTTTCAAGGTTTGAAAAACCAGAAAACTTCAGAAAGCTTTTGGTACAAAGAAGAAGAAGAAGTCCAAAGAGATTCAAGGCTTGTAAAGGATTGTATGAATAAGTGTAAAAAGTGTCTTGAAAAGCAAATCAAAGTCTTGCTTTTATAGACTCTTCATGTCTGGCCAAGACAACCATTAGAAGAGTTATGACTTTTAGAAAAACTTAAAAACCAATTTAAAAAAGTCAAAAACTATTTGAAGAGTTACATCTTTTGATTTATTTAGAAACAGACACTGGTAATCGATTACCAAATAAGTGTAATCGATTACACAAAGCTTTTATGTGAAAGGATGTGACTCTTCACATTTGAATTTGAATTTCAACATTCAAAGCCACTGGTAATCGATTACCAAAACATTGTAATCGATTACAGCTTTTTGAAATTAATTGGAACGTTGTAAATTCAATTTGAAAACTTTTTCAAAACAATTTTGCTACTGGTAATCGATTACAACAATCTGGTAATCGATTACTAGAGAGTAAAAACTCTTTGGTAAACATGTTTTGAGAAAAATCATGTGCTACTCAATTTTTGAGAAAAACTTTTCATACTTATCTTGAATAAGCCTTATCTTGATTCTTGAATCTTGAGTCTTGAATCTTGATCTTGATTCTTGAGATCTTGAACCTTGAATCTTGATTCTTGACTCTAAACTTTCTTCTTGAGTCTTGAATTCTTCTTGATTCTTATCTTGAACTCTTGAAATGTTCTTGATTCACTTGAGTTGTTCTTTGATTGATCTTTGAGCTTTTTGTCATCACCTTTGTCATCATCATTTGTTATCATCATTGTTATCATCAAAACACCTTTGAATCACCTTTGATTCACCATGAAGCTTTGCTTCTACAGGAGACACAAAAGAATTCAGGCGGTTAGTCCTTTGTTCTTTGGGAAAAGGGAGAAGAGAGACACAAAAAGAATTCAGGCGGTTAGTCCCTGGCGAATTCTTTTTGGCAAAGGGAGAAGAGAATGAAAAGATGAATAGCACAAGTTTTCAAGGTTTAGAAAACCAGAAAACTTTAGAAAGCTTTTGGTACAAAGAAGAAGAATAAGTTCTAAGAGATTCAAGGCTTGTAAAGGATTGATTGAATAAGTGTAAAAGTGTATAGAAAAGCAAATCAAAGCCTTGCATTTATAGACTCTTCATGTCTGGCCAAGAGGACCATTTAGAAGAGTTATAACTTTTAGAAAAACTTAAAACCAATTTGAAAAAGTCTAAAACCTTTTGAAGAGTTACATCTTTTGATTTATTCAGAAACAGTCACTGGTAATCGATTACACAAGGCTTTTATGTGAAAGGATGTGACTCTTCACATTTTAATTTTAATTTCAACGTTCAAAGGCACTGGTAATTGATTACCAAAACATTGTAATCGATTACAACTTTTTGAAATTAATTGGAACATTGTAAATTCAATTTGAAAACTTTTTCAAAACAATTTTGCTACTGGTAATCGATTACAACAATCTGGTAATCGATTACCAGAGAGTAAAAAACTCTTTGGCAAACATGTTTTGAGAAAAATCATGTGCTACTCAATTTTTGAGAAAAAAATTTCATACTTATCTTGATTAAGCCTTCTCTTGATTCTTGAATCTTGAGTCTTGAATCTTGATCTTGATTCTTGAGATCTTGAACCTTGAATCTTGATTCTTGACTCTAAAACTTTCTTCTTGAGTCTTGAATTCTACTTGATTCTTATCTTGAACTCTTGAATTGTTCTTGATTCACTTGAGTTGTTCTTTGATTGATCTTTGATTCACTTGAGTTGTTCTTTGATTGATCTTTGAGCTTTTTGTCATCACCTTTGTCATCATCTTTTGTTATCATCATTGTTATCATCAAAACACCTTTGAATCACCTTTGATTCATCATGAAGATTTGCTTCTACATTAGGAACTTGGAGTCCCTATCACTAACAATGCTTCTTGGTAATCCATGGAGTTTCACCACTTCTTTTAAGAACAAATCCACCACATGATTAGCATCATCAAATTTCCTACAAGGGATAAAATGAGCCATTTTAGAAAACCTATCAACAACAAAAAATATGGAATCCTTACCATTACTTGTTCTAGGCAGCCCTAAAACAAAGTCCATTCATAAATCAATCCTTGGAGAATTCGGAATTGGCAAAGGGGTATACAAACCATGAGGCATTACCTTTGACTTGGCCTTTTTGCAAACAATACAATGCTCACAAAATTTCTGCACATCTTTCTTCATATTAGGCCAATAAAAATGTTCTTTCAATGTATCTAAGGTCTTTTGGACCCCAAAATGCCCCATCAACCCACCTTCATGGGCTTCACACATAAGCAAGTTTCTAGTAGAACACTTGGGCACACATAATTTATTTTCTTTGAAAAGGTAGCCCTCATATCTATAAAAACCATCTTTAGAAAACTTTTCATAATTTTTGAAGATTTCACCAAAGGTGTCATCTCCTTCATACATTTCTTTCAAGCAATCAAATCCAATCATTTTTGTTACAAGCATAGAAAGCAAAAAGTGCCTCCTTGGCAAGGCATCTGCAACAATATTTTCTTTTCCCTTTTTATTTTTAATAACATAAGGAAATTGCTCAAGAAATTCCACTCATTTGGCATGTCTTTTGTTTAGCTTTCCTTGTCCTTTTAAGTATTTTAGGGACTCATGGTCACTATGGATCACAAACTCCTTGGGATAAAGATAGTGTTGCCACGTTTTCAACACTCTCACTAAGACATACAACTCCTTATCATAAGTAGAATAGTTAAGGGTAGGTCCACTTAATTTTTCACTAAAATAAGCAATTGGATGACCTTCTTGTAACAATACAGCCCCAATACCAACATTTGAAGCATCACATTCAATTTCAAAAGATTTTGAAAAATTTGACAAAGCAAGTATGGGGGCATTGGTTAACTTTTGCTTAAGAGCATTGAAAGCTTCTTCTTGTCCCCCCCCCCCCCCCCCATTTGAAAACAACATTTTTTTAATTACCTCATTCATGAATTCTCTCAAAACATGGTTCATTAATCTCATAAAATTGCTTGGTGCATTAGTCAAACCGAAAGGCATAACCAAACATTTATATAATCCATATTTAGTTTTGAAAGCGGTTTTCCATTCATCTCCTTCTTTGGTCCTTATTTGATTGTAACCACTTTTCAAAATAATTTTGGAAAAGAAACAAGCACCATGCAATTCATCAAGAAAATCATTAAGTCTAGGTATTGGATACCTATGTTTAATGGTAATATTGTTTAAAGCTCTACAATCGGAGCACATCCTCCAAGAACCATCATTTTTTGGAACCAAAATTACCAGAACAGCACATGGACTCATGCTATCTCTTACCCATCCCTTACCAATGAGTTCTTCCACTTGTCTTTGGATCTCCTTGTCCTATAAGTTGGCCTATTAGGCAAAGAAGCTCCCTACATGAGATCAATTTGATGCTCAATTCCTCTCAATGGTGGCAACCTACTTGGAACACTTGATGGAAACACCTCTTCAAATTCCTGCAAAAGAGTTTTCACACTAGAAGGCAATTCAAAGTTGTCAAAAGTGTTAGTGGTCAAAACATAATTTTTGCAAATCAACAAGTATAGGAGTTGTTTTGAATGAAACAACCCTTTGACCTCTCCTTTTGTAGCTAGAAAATTCTCCCTCACTTCAAGTATTTCACTCATCTTTTTCCTCTCTTGTGTTTCCCTTTTTTTGTCCTCACTTTTTGAACTCTCAAGGGTTTGACTCTCTTTTTCTTTTTCTCTATTTTCTTGAAGAATTTTCTCTCATTTTTCTTTGATCCTTACACACTTCTTGTGGACTCAATGGTTTGAGCACTATCTTTTTGCCTTGATACGTGAAAGAGATCTTGTTGGTGAAACCATCATGATTAGCCCTCTTATCAAATTGTCATGGTCTCCCCAAGAGTAATCCATAGGAACAACATCACAAAGAAACTTATCATTGTACTTTCCAATGGAAATATTCAACTCCACTTGCTTCCTTACTTGCACCTCTCCATCCTCACTAAGCCATTGAAGCTTATACGGCCTAGGATGTGGTTTTGTGACTGAATTCAATTTAAACACAAGTCTTTCACTTGCCACATTGGTACAACTCCCTCCATCAATGATCACCATGCAAACTTTGCCATTGATCAAACATCTAGTGTGGAAAATGTTTTCTCTTTGACTTTCCTCCATAGACTTCAATTGATGGCCAAGTAACCGCCTAATCATCAACAATTCTCCCTCCGGTGTTTTCTCCACTTCCTCCTCATCATCCTCACTCTCTTCTCCCTTTTCAACTTCAGACTCACTAATGTACTCTCCATCTCTAAGAATCATGGCTTTCTTGTTAGGGCACTCATATGCATAATGTCCCAAGCCTTGGCAACAAAAGCACTTCACATCCTGGCTCTTTTTTTAGGATTGTTCTTGGAATTTTGGAGGAGTTTTTGATGGTATAGGTGCTGCATTAGAGGTGGCAGCCCCTTCACTCTTGTCCTTCCAACTAGAAGAACCATAATTAGTGGAACTCCTTTTGGCCACACCTTTCCTCTTCAATTGTTGCTCTACTTGAATTGTTTTGTGAAGCAAATCCTCCATTTCAACAAATTACTGCAGCTCAACAACATCATGGATATCACTATTTAAACCATTGAGAAATCTAGCCATAGTTACCTCTTCATCCTCTTCTATCTTGGCTTGAATCATGAGCACCTCCATTTCTTTATAGTATTCCTCAACACCTTTGCTACCTTGGGACAACTTTTGTTGGCACATACCGCTTCCTCATGATCTTTTTCATCTCAACCCAAGTTTCCACTAAAGGCTCCTCATTTCTAGCTCTCTCCCTTTGAAATTTGTTCCACCACACAAGAGCATAATCCGAGAATTCCGTGGCTGCTAGCTTCAATTTTTAGGCCTCCTCATAGGTGTTACATAAGAAGATATGCTCTATCTTGAGCTCCCACTCCAAATATGCCTCCAGAGCACTTTTGCCTTTAAAGGGAGGAATGTTGAGCTTGACTCCTTCAATTTGGTTTGGCCTTGGACAACCACCATTTCCTCCTCTTCTTTTATCCTCATGACGTTCACGATTCTCTAATCGCTCAATTCTTTCATACAACACCTCGTTGTTCTCTCTCAATAGTCTTTGCATTTAAGCATTGAGAACATCCAAAAAGAATCTTTGTGCCCTATCCAATTGATATTCACCACCACCTGACATGTTCAAAATAAAAATAATAATAGTTATAAAGAAAATAGAACCTCACCACGCTCAAGTGTATCTCTCAAATATGGCTTTTTTTTTAATTTTGTACACTCTTGCCTTTTTCCACTCTAGAATTCTCCTTGAGTTCTAAAGCAATTCAAGAGAAAGTTTACACAAAGTTCAACCACCAATTTGTGACAAGGAAAAGGCTTAGGGTTAGGCTAACAAAGGCTTAAAACATGGACAAAAAATTCCAGCAACTACACAATGGGATTTTTTTTATGGAATTAAACTTCATAATTTGGTAATTCAAACCTTCTAACAACCAATTATATTACCGTCAAGAATTTTTGAAAGCTATTATAGCATGAACCATTCAGCCCAAATATATTTTTTTAAAAATAAGTTTCTGCCTTTTTTTTAACAAGAAATTAAAGGCCTAATTTTTGCAATGGTTTGGCCTCATTAAAAAAATAGCATGAACAAGGTAATATAAAATCGCAAGGAAGAAATTAGAAGGATGTTACCAAGAAATTTCAGCCTAAGCAGTCTTGAAAAACCCTTGAACCGGAGCTCTGATAACCAAAATGATGTAAACCCATTTGCACAAGGTTTGAGGATGGATCTTTAAAGGTTGTTCTTTTTTTTATGAAATTCAGAAAATGGAATGGATAAGGAGAATGAAGAAGGTGGTTGGAAGAATCACTCCTCCAGAATTGGTGTCACACACAAGGTGGTGTTCCTTGATAAACCAATTTCTTGAATCACTCAAGTAACTAAGAGATTCACTCTCAAACTTTAGAAGGTGATTAAAACTCAATTCAAGGTCTGTTTTTTATTAGAAAATGTGCAACCCGTAAATAGGAATGGCATCAAGTTGGTTACACAAGTGAGAAGATGAAATGATCATCAATAACAACAATTGATGGTGTCATTATACCTAATTAAAACTAAAATTAAGACAAATGATCACCAATAACAACAATTGATACCTAATTAAACTAGAATTAAGACACAAAAACATGTGGAAAAATGCTTAGCTCTTGGTCAACCAAGAGGCAGCCACAAGCCTAGAGTTTCCATCTTATTAAACCTTAATTTCTTTAAATTAAAACAAGCCCATAGGTGGTGAAAATCAAAAGAGAATTGACATCCACTTTAACACAAGTTTGGGCCTTTATTTCAACTAACAAAATGCTAATAAAACCACTCAACAAAGGTGGCACCCTCTACTCTTCTTGGAACATGGTGCAATTAACAATCCGAAGCTTCTCCACTTGTAACTTGGGCCTAATTTCAAATAGCATGGTTAACACTTGTTGAAGAGCTTCCTTAGTCTTCTTTATTTTAGCCTTTGGCATAGGCCCTCCAAGTCCTTCTAAAGGTTCCTTGCCCTTAGTCCTTGTCATGTCCTCATCAAACACTGTATAGTGCAGGATTATTGTGTTAGTTTGGCTAACATAGTGTGTTTATATATATATATATATATGTGCATGCAGGATATTGGTGTAGGAAGATTGTTTCTGCAATTTTGCTGCCTGAGAAACACCTGAAATTAACTCTGGTGATTGTTCTACCCCATCTACTTATGGGAACTGTCAATTTTAGCCCTACGAAGGGCTTCAACCGGAGCTCTTCTTCAACATGTCACATTAGATCTATAACTATGGAGAAGGTATGCTATATTAATCAACATTAATTTACTTGTCACATTTCTCTTGTTTTGCTCTTCAAAGATGTTCATCAAAGCAAACAGGTTATAGGTTAATTAATCATGTCTAATGGAGCAGGTTGATAGGAAAAGTGGCGACAGATCACAGCCACAAGTGGATATACAAAGAGGCTAATGATGAAGAAATCAACTTCTTGACAACATGGCTTATTTTTAAGACACAAGTGGATATACACAAATTCTAGCTAGATGACATTGTTTGTATCTGAAACTTCTAGCTGATTTTCAAGACCTGACAATTGTTCTTCTCTTTTATTTGGGAGAGGGGGTATGCACAAGTTTATTTTCTTCCTATTGTTAAACATGTCTAGAAATTTTCACTCCTATTTCTTAATTTACCTGTTCAGGTCTGTGACAAATGTCCAAATGTTAAATATGAAAGAGATGGTCATTTCATCACTGTTGATATTAAGAAAGGCATTCAAGATGGGCAGGTAATCTTTCAGCAAAGTTTATATATAAAAACTAAGCAATGGGAAATAATGAATAGTATCATGTCTTACATCCCTTTTTATATAAGCTCATCTCTATAAGGTGTGAGGCATAGTCTCAAGCCACAAAATAAGGTTTGGAATGTGTATACACAAGGAAGGATAGCAAGTTGGTTTTGGTAGTTAACACAATTGGTTACAGCAACAGTTAGTTATAAATTTGAGTTAAGGTAGTAGTTGTGAAGAATAGGAACAGTTGGACTACTTGTTAGCTAACTGAGTTAATCAGTTTGAAGGGCCACTACTACCTTGAGAGTTTTATCTCCTTGTATCTACACATAACTGAATTAACAGAATTTTTCATCTGTGTCTTTATTCATCACTTTCTTTCCAATTTTCGGTCTTCACATCTAGTTTAGGTTCTTATCACAAGGTAAGTCAAATCTTGTCCATCTAAATTCTGAAGACACTAGGACTCCATTGGATAATAAAATTGGAATTAAGATATAATTAATGAGTCTGATCTTAACTCTATTAGAGTTTGCATTGATTCGAAATCATTATCATACACCATTGTATGTTTGAATTGTACTCTGAATTTTATAAATTCCGTTCCACGATTTCACTTCAATTTCAACCCATAAATCCTGCAAGAATTACAATGTGTGCAAAGTTGTACATTTATTTATTTATCAACATTAAAAATAAGGGGAAAAGATCATCAAACACATTTTTAGAGTTTTCTGATGACCATTAGAGCGCAAACAGGACAGTGGCTCAATATAGGCTAGCACAAGAAAATTTGGATTTCACTATTGAAAATATGGGTGCACATGAAAAGATAAAATGTAACTGTTTTAACTATTTAACACATATGAGTACATGCATCAAATCTGATTGAATGATGTCATCATTCGTTGTATATCGATTAGTGGAGCCGTTTGTTGCTAGAAAAAAATAAAGTGTTCGAGCAGGGGTTGGTTATCCAAAAAAATGTTTTTCTTTGCTTGTCTGCTTGAAATAGAGAGATCTATATAGACAGAGCCCATGGAAATAGAAATAGAGAAGTTAAGGGATTGTTTTAAGTGCATCAAATTCTAATTTTTGAAGAAATACCAAGATGTAGAAGGCCAATTTCCGATTTGAAAGGGTGTTTTAGATTAAGCTGAAAACACAAATTAAGGTGGTGTTTGAAGGAAATGATGAAAACACCAACGAGTTGTTTTCATCGTCTCCTTTATAAAATTTGGAAATATGAATCTAAATGAAGGCATGTTCAATTTTTGTTATTAATAAATAAATATCAACCGAAAATGAAAAGAAAAGTCAAACCAAATACCCCTAAAATTGTATGGACTTGCTTGGTGCAATAAAAATGTGCTTAGGAATGTATTTTGTTTCAATTTCATCACAAAAATTTATTTACTTTTCCTAACCATGAAAGTTGAGCAGAAAACCATTTTGCTTCCTCTCCAATCAACGAGTACTCAACGAGGACAAATCAAAAGCTTTCACTCCATTTTCACACCCTCTATTTTGTCATAATGGTGTGCTAATTGTTAGTGAAGGAAGCTTGCTAAAAGCATCCCCCTTTTCAAATTTAAATTTGCATCATTAGTGGTGCAGTTGAGTCACCAGCTTTTGTCCTTTTACAGGAAGTGCTATTTTTTGAGGATGGTGAGCCCATAATTGATGGAGAGTCTGGAGATCTAAGGGTTAGTAACTTAGTTTTTTCATGTTTTTATAACAACTGTTTTGTATGCATGGTAACGTGCAGTTTGCTTACATTATATATGGTATTTTGAGCAGTTTCGTATCCGCACAGCAGCCCATGACCTCTTCAGAAGGGAAGGCAATGACTTGCACACCACTGTCACTATAACACTGGTAAACATTACAATAATTCGCAACTTTGTATTGTTATCAAATATCAATTGCATGATCTGTACTATGTTCCTAGCTATATTGGACAGGTTCAAGGCATGTAACCGTAGACTAACAGTATTTTTTTTTTGCGTAGGAAAGTATACTAATCTATTCGAGGAATTAAAACATTTTGTGATTTTGAAAACCATTAACTCGTCTGTTGTTGTTCTTAAAATTCTACGTGCATTTTTATTTTTTAAAATATATCTTCAGGTTCAAGCATTTGTCGGCTTTGAGAAGACTGTTAAACACCTAGATGAGCATCTGGTGGACATAAGGACGAAGGTGAGCATAAAGTAACCTTGTTGCAGGTCACATTGGAATTGATACGAAATTTAACTTTGTGTAAGAAAAGGCACATATCTGACAGACTTCTTTTGATCATTAGGGAATCACAAATCCAAAGCAAGTGACGAAGTTCAAAGGAGAGGGCATGCCAGTGCATATGAGCACAAAGAAAGGAGATCTTTACGTCACGTTTGAGGTTCTGTTCCCAAACTCACTAACAGAGGAGCAGAAAACAAATATAATAGCAATTATTGCTTAGAATACAGGATACGTGTTATTTTGAACATAGAAGACGACTAACTAATTGTCAATATTATCACTAAATCATTTAATAAATTTTTAACTTGAGCAATAAGAATTAATTTACATGTAATCAATTCAACAGATGTAAAGATGCAAAATTTAGATTTCTCCTTACTCAAAATATTTTTTTAATAGTATGTGTCTACTTTTAGTTTCAACTTTTAGTGTATAGTTTTATAAGTATTTCTTCCATTTTTATTTATAAGACTTAAGGTTCAGATAATGATTTGTCTTACAATCTATTCTCACTTATGTTGTTATGAGTGTTTATCTTCTTCCCTTAATGATGAGCTTTAACATATGTCAAAATATTATTGGTAGGGAACAAATGGGAAAGGAATAAAGTGGTTGTCTTGGGACAAAATTGCTATCGGTAAGGAGAATCGAGGGCTGAATTTTGGAAACCTTGGTGCCTTTAACTTGGTTGTGCTTGGGAAACAAGGGTGAAATTTTTTCTCTAACCCCAATGTTTTGGTGTCTACATTTCTCAAAGCTAAACACTTTCCTAAGGGGGATTTTATGGGTTTGACTTTGGGTCATAAACCTAGTTTTTATTTCGTGAAACATTTGGAGTCCCTGGGATTTGCTTAATATATATGGGTTTGAGGTGGAGAATAGGGGATGGTGAAGGTATTAATATGTGGCAGCAGCCTAGGGTTAGAAGTGAGAATAACACAATGCATGATTAAACGATGAAGCCTTGACCTTCTGACCCCTCAAATCGAAAACAAACAAACACAATATCACAGATGTAACATTCCAATTTTTTTTAAATAAATTTAAAAAACTTTTTAGTAAAAAAATAAATAAATAAATAAATATAGAACAAATAATAGGCTGAGTACTCTAGGTATAGATAGTAATATTAAGTCAGGTGCCTCCTCTTCCCCTCATTTTCGTTTTTCTCTTTTCTCCACTCAAAACCCTTTCTTTTTCGCGCAACCCACCAAACCTGTTTCAAAAAAACGATGATCTTGGACTCGTTCACCGTTGGATCGTCATGAAATTTGAGCACCACGTTTCTAACCCAATTTAGAGAATTCTCACCATTGGGAATTTCGATATCATGTTTGAGCTGAGAGAAATACCTTTTGCATCATAGTCTTTTTCTTTCCCGCAGAAACCTAAAACGGTCTCAGTAAAACTATGATCCCGGTTTTGTTAACCGTTGGATTTTCATGAATTTTTTATATGTGGTTCGAGGTTCAGTTCCGCACACCTTCACCGTTGGGATGTGCGAGATAATAGTCAGGTAGAGAGAAAAAGGAATCACACCAAGACAGTACAAGCGGAGGCTTCAATCCCTTCTCTGTCTCTCTGACGTTTGGGAACTTTATCGGAGCAATTAGAGGAAAAAAATGGGAGGAATGTCAAGGAACCGCTAGAGATGCTGCTATCGCTAGCTGAAGACACATGAGCCCGCTTAGAGGTAAGGGATGAGTTATTCACAATTGGGGATTAATGAGAACATGTGTAGGGATCCTTAGAGATATCAATTGGAATGAGTTTTGGGGTGTTTTTGCAATTTTCATTTTATCCTTATAATTATTATAGTGAATTATATTTGTTTGATGAATCAGTTGATGTCCCAATGAGAAATGATTGTGAGATTGATGTGTTCTTGTGTTGAGTGTGAACCCCTTAGAAAAAATTAAGCTCTTTTTATTAATGTAAATTATATTTTAAATAATATTATTCAATGACTTATTTTGTACAAGTTATTATCTTGTTCTAATTTTTCTACGACGATGATCAACATGTTATGTGTATATAATTATTGTAATACTAGAATAATAAATTAAAGAAAATTGCAAGGTTAATGCCTAGTGGTAATTTCTTTTGATGTAATATTAAATTGTTATAGAAATCCTTTGATTAAAAACAATGTAGTTTAATTTACTATATACATATACATATATATGTTTTGTATCATGCAAATATTATTATTGTGTGATGTATATATGAATTATAAGGTGTAATAAGTTATTATAATGGTATTATAATATTATTGTGAAGATTGAGTAGTACAAAGTTGAATGTGTCAATTTTCGGGATACATGTAAAAATGAGATGGTTGATGTGATATTATGAGATGTTAAATTGTGGGCATGATATTTGATTGTAAATAAGTGTGTGTGTTTGACACTTGATGTGACAATAATTATATTGTGAGCTATGAATTATACAATAATCCAACCAGTGTTATCTTGAGAAAAGCGTTAATGCACAGTGTTAAGAGAAAGTGTAGGTTTCCTATTCAGGAACCAGTGTTAAATTGTAGCACAATGTGTTAAACGTGTTTGAAACAGGAGTGTGAGGTCGTGGGTATTGTATAATTCATGAGCAGTGCTTATAAATGAAATATGTGATGAATTGTGGAATAATATGTTGCCTTGAGATTATAATATTGTTATTGACATTGAGTAAAAGTGTAAAGTAGAACAAGTGTTGAATTGTGAGATACGTGAAAACATATGATGGTGGATTATGACATTATGAGATGTGAAATTGTGAATTAGTTTTGGTTGTGAATAAATGTGTGATTAACTCTTGATGTGACATTATTTATGTTGTAACCTATGAATTGTACAATAACCCGACCAGTGTTATCTTGAGAAAAGTTTAAATGCGCAGCATTAAAGATAAAGTGTAGGTTTCCTATTTAGGAACCAGTGTTAAAGAGAAAGTGTAGGTTTCCTATTTAGAAACCAGTGTTAAATTGTAGCGCAATATGTTGTACGTGTTTAAAACACGAGTGTGAGGTCGTGGGTATTGTATAATTCACAAGCAGTGTCTGTGTGCTAAAATGATTTTAGGGGTTGGACCTGAATCAGGAGGAAGAGGCTCTGACGGACTCTTCGGAGTGTAGGCCTTGGGGGTCACCGGGTTTGAGTGCTCCTTTAAGCCTATGCTGGTCCCATATGGTTGGAGCATTCTCACAAAACATCGTGACCCTGACTGGTCTCCCTATGATCTTACTTAGTGAGAGTGACCTGACAAACCCATTGTGTGGTGTGTCGTGTTATGTACTCCTAAGCGCCCCAGGGTGGTTTTTCACTGACATGGTACCACATTGCATATAGGCTTGAGTCTTAGCATAACTGTCTCATGCGCTTGCTAATTATTTATTATGAAATTGAGATGTCATTATGTCTTGATCAGAGCGTGTGATTCTTGTGTAATGTGATTGATGATTGAAAAGTGTGATTGATGGATGAAAAGTGAACTTTGAATGACAAAGTGGTGGAATTACGTGAATTACGTGTAAGTAAGTTTTATTTGGTTTATATGATGTGTATATCTAGTTGTCTTGTTTATCTATTAGTTAGGAATGTGATAACTCACTCCCAATTTGTTGTTTGTGTTTGGATCCTGTGATGATCTTGAACTTTGTGTTCGGGGGAGCAGATGACTAGGTGAACTGCTTTAAGGAATATTGTGCTGAAGGACGTCGGGACACAACGCTCTGATAAGATGTGACATTGGGATATAAGTTTTTATATTAATTTTATGATGCTAGTCTATTTTATTTCACCTCACTGATTTAACAAAATATTTTTGTAAATTTTGATGACCTTATTTTGAGCCAAATATGTTTTTAATGAGTTTTATTTGGTAATTGAAGTGAATGTAAACCTTTTACCCATGTGATTTTGTTTGCCAATATATTTTTATATATCTTATTTAATTATATATATGTCGGGGTAGAGGGTGTCACAACAGACAGCAAATTCAAATGGCATCGCAACACAAAGACATTACTGGAGTAAAATGCACTTACCTGTCTGATGGCGGCCGGAGGAGACACTCGGGACTCACAGGAACGAGACGCCAAATTGGGGCACCAGCTGTAGGACCAAGGACACAAACAACGCCAATTGCAACGTCGGGCATGAGCTCTCAACACAGGGTGTTTGAGCCACCGTGAGAGGCACCAGATTAATTAATTAGGATAACAAAAACAAAGACGGTCCTTCAGCCAAAATAGTCTTCGTTTAAGTTTCCCATAATTACAAAAATGTCACGCACTAGCATTCTAAGATGGAATGCACGACATAAAAACAAAATACATTGCCCCTAATTATAAAAATGTCACTGTGTCACATTCTAAAACGGTTATTCAGTGCGTCATAGAAACAACGTTTTCCAGTAGTGTAACTTGTATGTTATTTCAATGTGGTCTTTTTTGTGCATTTGAAGATGATGATTGATTTTGTAGAATATACCAAATGGATGGCCTAAAGAAGTACTAAGTGATGTTGAAAACCTTAGAGAAGAAAAGATAGATGGTGTTTTGAATAAATTTCTAGAAGATTCAAAAGAGTTCATTAGAAACCAAAGGTTATTGGCCCTTAGTTGTGCCTACATGTACTATATCAAAAGTTGTTGGGCCTACACAAGGATTTTGGCCAAGAAGTACCCTTCATTTTACATCAATGTTGTTCCTCCTGGCCATGTGAAAAAAGATATAAACGACAATTCTGGTATGCTAGCACCTAATGAAGGTGCTAAAGCTATTGTGAGGTTGGCATTGCTACCTGATGGCGGTCCTTCTGGCCTCTTAGAACTGAAGAAAAATCATTTTGATTAAGGATTGTTATTGCTAAAATTTGGTTAATGCAATAATATATGAAGAATAAGTATAGTCATTTTTCAAACTAGTTTTTTACTTTATAATGTGATAAGGAATCAGGTATTTGGCAGTAATGTTTTATTTGTATCAAATAAATTAGTTATATGTTCTTTCTAATGTGTTAATTGTGTCTAATATTCAAAAATTAAATTGGATGGATGGAAGGAAAGTATGGCCCTGAATCAAGTGTTCTAATCCATTTGTATTAATTAATTACTATAAGTGTATTATGTATATATGGTATATATACTTGGTCTTGTGCCATGTTATTAAGATCGAGAATGAGTGAAACTCCCTGATAGATTGAATAGAGGATCCATCAAAAATGAAAAAAAGTTGGCAACAATACATATAGATATTTCCTATATATAGCGAATTGGATAAAAAAACTTACCCCAAACTAACTTCACTAATGTCTCAATTACTCAATAATAGAAAGCAATAGATTTTAACAGAAAATCTAAATGTCCAATGCTTCCCCTCATGTTGAAAATTGCGATATATATGTATAAGAAACCCAACTTGGAGATTAAGAATGTGACAAAGATTTTTGTTGTGCTTTTGTTAGTGACTATATGTCAATATTGTTTGATCTCTCACTGCAAGATCACATGCTGGTTTTATTGCGGATTTACATTCACAAAACACTCTTACACAATGGACACAAATTAAGGCTCATTTGAGTTGTTAAAGCCAAATATATTAAGGTTGCCTAGGCTTGATATTCTGCTTCAACGAAACATTTGGCTGTTGTAACAAATTAAGGGTCTTTTGAGTTTTTTATTTTTATTTCCAAGTGATCAATGCATTGCTAAGGTATATAAACAAAACAATTGTAGATCTGTACCAGACAAAGCAACTCCCCCAATCTAATTGAATATGAAGATGCAGGTGACACAATAGCCAACCCAGAAGAGTGCACTCTACCTTATAAGTAAGAACTAGTTGCAGAATAGTTTATGGAGTGAAAATTGGGGCCAAGCCTAGACACTATATAAGACTGTTCAGTTATCTTCTGAACAACTGATGAATGCTAAGTCCACCAGTAATTTATTTGTAGATTACTCTTCAATTTTAATCTATTTTTGTTTAAAAAAAACTGTTTTAACAGGTGCTTAATTTTCCCAAGACTGATAATGTTAGCAATAGCAGAAGAAATCAGGAGAAACAACTCATAACAAGCGTTATATTATAATTTCCAAGAGTAAAGAGTAACTAAGCATGCTATACTTTTTTTTAAGCAAAAAGGAGATGAATCCCAGAGAAGGAGAGATTGACATTCCGACTATGTTGACACTCCAACCCCTACAACCCCAAACAAACCCATATCATAATATATTAATGATGAAAAGCAATTACAAAACACATGGGAGGGTCGAACCACATCTATGGGCAAAATTTAAGGAAATCTATAAAAATGTTGATTGTTGGATGATGGACGATAAAGATAGGGTGAATGATAATACCGGTCGACTAATCCAACACTCTTGTCCTTCTGTATTGGTCATCCAGTTTTTAGTAATCTGTGGAGCATCAAGTCTCATAGAAGGAAGCACCTAGTCTAGGTGGTTCATTAATATAAGTTGTGTTGTAATTGAATCTATTTTCTATTTTTTTGTTATAACTGTTTTCAGTTAGACAATTAGTTGTTTGTCTCCTTTATAAGGAGCTTTGTACTTTTGGGTTCAGAGAGCTTTAGAGTGTCTTGAACCTTTCATTGTAATTTTGTTATTCACGATAAACTAACATTTTGTGCAAACTTTGTCTTCTCCTTCTATCATCTGAACTTCTATATCCATATTTGAGTAGAATTTCTCAAATCTCCCAACAAATTGGTATCTAAAGCTTCATTTCAAGATCAGTTCTGCATATGATTTGTGGTAGATCAAGTCATTAGTGATCAACCATTTTGTTTATTATATGTTTGTGTTGCATCTTCAAGATTTAATCAATGAGATGGTCAACAGAATCAAGATTAAGAAATTCACAAGGAAGAGTAGTTTCAACCTATGATGCATCAAGATGTGAGCCTTGTTGAAAGAACATGGTATTTGGGCTTCTTTCTCTGGTCAACCATCGAAGATTGATAAGTTAGTGCTTGAGTTACAAGAGGAAAAGGTGCATTCACTAATTCCCTTATCTCTTTCTGATGAGATTCTTTATGGAGTTTTTGAAGAACTGATTGTTGTTGGGCTTTGGCCGAAATTGGAAAAAATCTTCATGACAAAATCAACTTGCAACAAGTTTCTTTTGAAAAAACGTTTGTTTGGCCTTCGAATGAGGGAAGGGACGCCATTGAAGGAACATCTTGATGAGCTAAACTCTATTCTGATGGAGCTATGTGAAATTAATGTCAAGATGGAAGACAAAGATCTGGCAATGATTTTGTTAGCCTCTCTCCCTCCTTTCTATGAGAATTTTGTGAGTTCCCTTAGTGTAGGCAAGGACTCCATTTCACTTGTGGAAAGTCAAGTCCAATCTCTATTCTAGATAGCTTCGACTAAAGGTGTCTGAGAATGGTGAAGAATCCTTTGCTTCCGGACTATCAGTGATTAATTCTGCTAAAGGGCAGAAGAAGAAAGGGAAAGGTGGCAAGAAGAGCAAAGTCAATCTTATGGACATATGCAGTTACTGCAAAGAACCAGGTCATTGGAAGTGAGATTCTCTAAAGAAAGCAAAGAAATATTTTGTTGCTGCTCTTGTTTAGAATGACTCCTTATCTAAAAATGATTTGGTTCTGGATTTTGGTGAACAACTACATCATCACTTTGAACAATGGATGTTGGACTCAAGTTATTTTTATCATATGTGTCCATGCAAACATCGGTTTATGTCATATGAGAAGAAGTCTGGTGGTAATGTTCTCATGGGTAACAATAATCCTTGTAAGTCAGTCGATATAGGTTCCGTACAAATCAGAATGAATGATGGTGTTGTTAGAACCTTAAATAAAGTTCGTCACATTCTAAAGCTTAAGAAAAATTTGGTATTTGTGGGTGTCATGGATTCAAAAAGTTTTTCTTGCTAGGTTGAAGGTTGTGTCCTGTAGATTAGGTAGAAAGGGAAGTATATGGTAATGCATGGGATCGAGTAAGGAAATTTTTATACCCTTCAGGAGCCCACTATGACAGGCTCTGCCTATACTATTTCATAATCTGAAAGTTATGCGTCCAGTGGCTCATATGATAATTCTTTGTGGCATCTACGTCTGGGCCACATAAGTGAAAAATGTTTGGATATTCTGAGCAAGTGAGACTTACTTAGAAATGTCAAGGTGAAACCTCTTTAGTTTTGTGATCATTGTGTCTGTGGGAAGCAACACCAGACGAAGTTTCCAAAGGCAGTGCAGATGACTACTCCAAGATGACATAGGTATTCATGATAAAGCATAAATTTGAAGCTTTCAATTTTTTCAAGCATTGAACAATTCATATGAAGAATAAGACAAGAAAGACAATTAAGCGTCTTAGGATTGACAATGGCTTGGAATTCTGTTTTGTTGTATTTAATGAATTTTGTAGGGATGAAGGCATAGCAGGACATCATACTGTATGCTATACTCTACAAAAAAAAAATAGAGTAGTTGAAAGAATGAATAAGACCTTATTGGAAAAGTTCAAATGCATGTTATCTGATTTAGGCTTCAATAAGAGTTTATGGATTGAGGCAGTTAGCACATGCTATCTTATGAATCTCTCATTGTCCACTGCCATAGACTTTAAGAATCTTATTGAGGTATGGTCTAACAAACTAGTTGAACACTGAATGTTGAAGGTGTTTGGATATCCGTCATATTATCACATAAGTGAAGGTAAGTTGGAACCCAGAGCCAAGAAGGGATTCTTTATGGGTTATGGAGATGGGGTAATGGGATTTCAAGTCTGGTCTCCATCTAAAAGAAAGGTCATTATGAGTATAGATGTTGCCTTTGATGAATGTTCTATGCTACATTTTAAATCTGGTGAAGATTTGGGCAAGGTTGAGGATGTCACTGTGCAGGTGGAGTTTGAAAGCTCCACAATTAGAAACATTAGTGATCAAAAGTAGTTTGAAGCACTTGATGAGATTAATCAGGATCTTCAAATGCACCCTTAACATCATAATATAACACTAGTTAAGGGGACAAACAAGATGAGTAAAAACCATCTAAAGCAGCCCAAAACCACAACACCCAGAAAGTCACAAAGACAAATCAAAGCTTCTAAAAGATATGGCTTTGATATAGTGTCTTATGCGCTATAGGTAGCAGAATACATCGATTCATTTGAACTGTCCACTTATCAGAAAGAAATTTCATATTTTGAAGCTGAGGAGTGGACGGTGGCTATGAATGAAGGGATGAAATCCCTTTAGAAGAGCCAAACTTGGGATTTAGTTGAGCTACTTGAAGGTAGATGAGTGGTGGGATGCAAGTGGGTCTTCAAGAAGAAATTTGGATCATCCATTGAAGAAGTCTTCCATTATAAAGCATGTGTGGTAGTTAAAGGCTATAGTTAGAAGGAAGAAGTGAACTACAACGAGATATTTTCTCTAGCAGTTTGACACACCTCCACACGTGTTTTGTTGGCCTTAGTGGCAACTCCAGACATGGAGTTAGAGCAAATCGATGTCAAAAATACCATTCTCCATGGACGACTAGAGGAAGATTCAAATTAATTGAAGTTATGTACAAGCACTGCAGCTTTTACAAAAATAAGCACTACAACTTATTTAAGGCAGAAATTCTACAGCATTTGCAGTATGTGGGTGGAAAAAGGGTGGGAGTGGAACTTTAAATGGAGAAGACACTTGTTTGACAGAGAGCTTGAGATGGCAGATTGTTTCCTTAATGATGTTGCTGGCAGCTGTATTCAGATTCACAAAAAAGATTAGTGGATCTGGAAAACAGACCCTACTGGACAATATTCGGTAAGAAGCGCCTATAATATGCTCAGAGGAGTGGATGTTGAGGAGGATAATGTGTGGGTGTTTGAGGAGTTATGGAAGATTTGAATCCCAACTAAAATCACTATTTTTGCATGGAGGTTATTAAAGGAGAGACTACAAACAAAGACAAATTTGAGGAGGAGAAGGGTGGCAATTAGTGACACATTATGCCCATTCTGTGGGAATTCTGAGGAGAATGAAGCACATGTATTTTTGACATGTGATAGAATACTTCCATTATGGTGGGAATCTATGACATGGGTCAACACTCATGGAGCTTTTCCGCAGAAACCGTGGCAGCACTTTTTCCAGCACGCGTTCTGTTTGCCTAGTAGAATTTGTCTTAACCGATGGAGAAGTTGGTGGCTGGCCCTCACATGGACAGTGTGGCAGCACCGAAATAAAATCATCTTCTCTAATGAAACTTTTGATGGTAACAAGTTAATGGAGGATGCTATTTTTACACTATGGACATGGCTGAAGAACTTTGAGAAGGACTTTGCCTTCACCTACAACTATTGATCGTCTAACATAGCATCAGGATTTGTCTTTTCAGGGGGTAGAAACCATAGACAGTGGGTATTGTAGGTCTTTGTAATACCTAGCTTTGGTTCCTTGTGAGACTGATCTCAGTCTGAGCTTGGAACCATGTTGCTGGCAAGTCAATCTAATTCATGTACTGTTTTGTACCTCTGGTACTCACAATATATATAAATATAATTTATCTTTGCTGATAAAAAAAAATGTGGGTGGAAAAATAAGCATTGCAGAAGGTTTTCTGTTTTTTACATCAATTCATTTCCTAAGGAACTCAATTCCTCATTCATTGAAACCAGTATGCAACATTTTACATCAAACACCAGTATATAACATTTTAAAGCAAACACCACTATATAATATTTTAAATGAAACAGTAGTATATACATACTAGTTCCTACGTACGTACCTGGAGTTGCTATAACCCGAACGACCTTCAACAACAATGTCAATTAAAAGTAGTCTATGATAACCTGGAAAAAAAACCAATGGTCATGGACATGGCTGACACATTTGGAGAAGGATTTTGGTATTCATTTCAACCAATGGTCATCCAATATCAGAGCAGGATTTAATCCTTTAAAAGAAATGGAAGCCATTAAACCAAAGTCAATACTCATGAATGCTAGAACATCCATCAAGAATGATAACAAAGCAGTAATTTAAATTAAATTCATGTTAGTTTTTCTATTTTATGATCACTCCCGATTGCTGGAATGGTGAAGGAGTTGCATTAATGCAGAAATTTCCAAGGTTGTATCAGATATCTAGACAGCAACACAACCTCATCCAGCAAGTGGGAAGTTTTTCTGATACATCCTGGGAATGGAATCTGACCTGGAGAAGGCAATTATTTGATAAGGAAGCTGACTCTGCATACGAATTCATGAGGGAGCTCTCACAGCTGGTAATTCAACAACAAGTACCTGATAGATGGGTATGGAAACATGAGCCTAATGGACTTTATTCGACAAGGACTGTATATAAAAAACCAGCCCTGGTGTTTAAGGTGGATTTTGCAAAGGCCTATGACTCTGTCTCATGGTCCTTTCTGGATTATATGATGGACAAAATGGGATTTTGCCCCATATGGAGAAAATGGATCAATGCATGTAATCAATCAGCTACTATATCCATTCTAATAAATGGCAGCCCCTCAAAGGAATTTGCTCCCACTAGAGGTTTGAGGCAAGGGGACCCCTTAGACCCTTTTCTTTTTAATATTGTGGCAGAAGGCTTGACTGGTATGATGAGGACAGCTTTAACCAAAGGTCTTTACAGAAGTTATCTAGTAGGAAAGCAGAAGGTGCCAGTAAACATTCTGCAATATGCAGATGATACTGTCTTTGTGGGAGAAGCCTTATGGGATAATGTAATTATGATGAAGGCCATGCTTAGGGGGTTTGAAATTGTATCTGGGTTGAAGATTAATTTTTCCAAAAGTAGTGTGGGGATATTTGGAGTTGATATCAACTGGGTTCATGATGCAGCTCATTTTCTCAAGTGTAGGCAGATGGAGACTCCTTTTCAGTATTTGGGGATTCCTATAGGGGCTAAGCCTTCTAGCTGCTTGGTGTGGGAACCATTGATTAAAAAATTTGAAGCAAAGCTGTCTAAGTGGAACCAAAAACTTCTATCAATGGCAGGGAAGGTCACATTGATAAATTCAGTTCTAACTGCTCTACCAATATATCTCCTATCTTTTTTTAAAATTCCTCTAAAAGTAGCTCAGAAAGTGAACTCCTTACAAAGGAATTTTCTGTGGGGGGGGGCTCTCAAGATCTCAAGAAAATTGCGTGGGTGAAGTGGGAGGGCATTTGCCTCCCCAAGGAGTTGGGGGGTCTTGGGATTAAGGATATTACTAGTTTTAATGCAGCTTTGCTGGGAAGATGGTTATGGGCTTTATCCTCTAATCAAAACCAGCTATGGGTTCGAATTCTAACTTCAAAATATGGTGGCTGGGCAGACCTTAATAATGGCAGTGATAGACCTTGGCATTCTCAATGGTGGAGGGATCTTCGAAAACTAATTAAGCAGCCTGAATTCAGCCCTATTCATCATCACTTGGTATGAAAGGTAGGGGATGGGAGCATAATCAAATTCTAGAAGGATAAATGGCTGGGGGCTGATTCTAACCTTGAACAGCAGTATAACCAGTTGTTTCTCATCAGTGGGCAGCAGAACAGCACTATCTCCAACATGGGTAGCATATCTAGCCTGATTTTTTATAGCTATTAGTCTATCTAAAACTATAATTATCTTGTATCTTTAGTACCACTGGTACTTTTATCTATAAAATATACTTTTGTTGTTTTAAAAAAAAAATACCAACATTACACTAACAACTGTTCAGCTTGCCAAAATTTATATAAAAAAAGAATATAATCCTCATACAAATACAATCATGCAAGCATATTTGAAAACTTAAAATACGAATAACTCAAGTTAAAACCAATTCATTTTTTACAACTGTGAACAAATTAACTAAGGTATAGTAGGCAAATTTGTTTTCACTAATATTAGTAGGTCATCACCACTGCAGTAGAATTTAAGTTAAACTTAGATAAGTACCTTATGAAGAGGCCAGCTACCTTGTCACAGCTAACAAGTCAGAACTGAACAAATTTCTGCATGTATAATTGAATAAATTTGTTATCAAACTTGTGTGTGTGTGTGTGTGTTTGTATGATGAGTGTGTGTGTATGTGTCATTAGTGTGTGTCTGTGTGTTTCTATCATACGTGTGTGTGTGTGTGTGTGTCATTAGGGTTTGTGTGTGTGTGTGTGTGTGTGTGTGTGTGTGTGTGTTTCATGACCAATTTTTCTTACTGGCAATTCAGTGGCAGTGTATTGCTTAGGCTTCTTTCGAAATGAAAGGAAAATCAGTGAGTCTGACAGGACAACTTCAGTCTTCACTCTTCACTAGTTGAACACAAAAAAAAAAATTAAACTACTTCAAGGATAAATAAAAAGGTTCAGAAGCAGCAAACCTAGATTGTCTAAGCTATTTTATAATGGGCAGCTATAGTTACAATGATGATGAAATGAACTATAGAAAAAAAAAGTATAAAATACAGAAGAATAAAAAAAGAATTAAGGGCAGAACTCAAAAGCTTTTAGCCATTCTGGTTGGAATTTAATCAATGAATCAATCATGTCACTGAAATTTGGAACATAAATGAACTTCTCCCTTACTATCATTCTCTTTCTCTATTTTTTCTCTCTCTCTAGCTGCCTTGTTATGTTATATATCTATCTGCATATACAAATGATACTCTCTTTTTACTTCATGGTGAATAATTAACCTACCTAGGTCTAGAATGAGGGACTGAAAGTTCCAAGAGAAGAGTTTGAATCCAGAGAATATCAGTTGTGGCAGCAACTAAACTTCTATATTTTGCTGCAGGGGCCACTTCTATATCAATTGTGGCTTTGTATCTATTGATATTGCCATCAGAATTAATAATGATCAAGCAAAAAAGAGAAAAGATGTTATTTCATATACATTGACCTAAGGATTGATCTACTAACCCGTGTGCTTAAGGACCATATACACTACATTGGTTAAAAGCAAATGTTGCATAGTGGTTAAAAATTGCTTCTTGTAGCCTAAACCAGTTTAGCATCTTGTTCTCAAATTACTGGTTTCATAACTATGCTACTGGCTTGTGTAGCATAGTGGTTAAAACTTGCTTCTTATAGCCTAAACCAGTTTAAGCATCCTATTTTCAAATTACTGGTTTCAACTTTCTACAAAAGCTACATACAAAAATTCTTAGGATCACTTCACAAACAAAAATATGCATAAAAAGCAATCATTGGAACTATCTTAACTTTTAGACCAAAATACTGACATTGTGTTGGATTAAAAGAATGAGCTGATAAAAGAATCCTAACTAAACTGGGAAAGAAGAGCATAAGAAAACAAATGAAACGGCACTCAAACCAAATAATGATAAAGTTATCATTCAAAAATGCGCACAAAGGGAGAGAGGGGTAAGGAAATGAGATTCTGGTAAGACAATCTGCCTCTACACCAAAGCAAACCAAGTAGGCAAGTATCATAATTTACATATCAATACCATAGAACTAACATAATAGTCTCCAGTAAAAATGTTTAACCATTTAGGGTAACAATGGTCTGTGAAAGAGATAGAACGACCAATATTAATATAAACTCCAATAATAGGCGTGAACTCTTAAATTTTATAAGTCCAAGCAACACTTAAATATGAGGGACTGAATTAATAATCATCAAGCAAAAAAGAAAAAAGAAATGAGAAAAAAGAGAGCGTGAGGGAGAACAATACAAAAAAGGCAACTAAGTCATCAAGTGGAATCAAATAAAACAACATGGTGCAAGGAAGTTGCCCTGAAGCACAAATTACCATTCTAAGTTGCCCTCAAGCACAAGCATAACGCATGTGCTGCCCTGCTAGATCCTTTGTCTGCAGCACCACATATGGATTCATTTTTTCGTGGATCCATTCTTCAATTACTGGTTGCTAAGATTAACAAAATCAGTGATACAGAAGTGGAATCTAGCCCTATGAAGCCAGAAAGATCACGGAAATCAAATTTCAGTGAAGGAAGCAGCAGCTTCAAGAGCTTGTCGGACATGGGCTCATTTTGAAGGATTGTCGGCCGCAATTCAGATGACAAATGAAAAGCAATGATGACAAGAAGCATGACATGAGGACATTTAGTCAATGACTTTGCAATTTCTTTAGGATGTTTTATCAAGGAATCTATGGAAATAGAAGATTTTCTCATTGGTGTCAAAGTAGTAAGACAATGTATGTTCAAGTTTGTTTTCAATCGTGTGATCCATACCCAAAATATGAAACACTAAGTTGGATCATCATTTGTGAGAAAGTGTGGAATGCAAATATGAAACACAATAGCAAGTACAAACAAAACACTAAGAGACATGGGAAGATTTCATGAGTTTCCAATGCGGAGCTAAGTTACCAAAATTTTCAACAAATGATAATTTTGATGTCTCCATTCAGCAAAAGGGTACTGGCATAATATAAGAGGCATGGGAAGTTCTGGCAGCAACTTCCCTTCACATTCCAAAAGTCTACGAGCCTTACATCACTGAACAAAGAGTTGTACAACAGTTGAAAGCTAGGAACAAAGATAACTATTGTGACTATGCTTTGATGGGGGGTGTACTAATTTTGTTCATAGTTTTACTTACACTCACAGATCTACGAACAGTAGCTAATGAACTAGCTAGACTAGATTTGTTGTCAAGGAATACAAGTCCCGTCCTTGGTTTTGGATGATGTTTTTGCCTTTACAAAAGAAATCATTTATTCATTATGATCCAAATATACTTTTTTCAAGTGAACCAATTATGGATTTTACACAGATTATGAACAGAAAAGGAATAAGATAATATTCTCTAATGTGGACTTGGCTGAGAAATTTGGAGAATAATTTCTCTACTAATTTTTATCAATGGTCTACCAATCTTAGGGAGGGGTTTTTGTATCAATAGGGGACCAAAATAGGGTAAGAATGAGCTTTTAAAATCATGATAGGGCTCGACAGTGGTTCCTATCTAGACTAAATGTAGTCTGATTTGGAACCAATTGCATGGGTAACCAAACATTTGTAATTAAGTACCCCTGATACTATTTCTTTATATATATATATATATATATATATATATATATATATATATATATATATATATATATATATATATATATATATTATCTTATTTTTAGAAACTCGACAACTAAGATTGCATTAAGAACGTAACCATAGGCCTTAGACAAAGGTTCTCCTAATCCAACAATGCTTACGAACCCAAACACTTCCTACCAAGGTAACAAAATGACAACTGGTTACCCATGTATGCAAGCTTTCACAGTAATGTAAAATACACAATATCCAAAATCATACTAATTATACCTCAAGTTTTTCTCTTTTGGAAAAGATACAACTAATGAGACGGTCACCTGGAAAAATAACAGTAATCCAAATTACTCGTTCAACATTCCTATAATCCTGCAATCATGAGGCAGTGAGGCACACACAATTCAGTAGTGCTTTTAGAAACAAAGTACAACAAATCCTCCTACCAAATCAATAAAAAATTATAAGGGTAATGTACCCACACATAGGACATAAAAGGCACAGCAAACAAAGGTATACTAGATATGTATAATCTTAGTTGTGGCATAGCTTTGCCTGTACTAATTACTAAATGTCACAATAGCATTCTTAACTTTCTCTCAAATTAAACAACACCTACTCTACAAATGACACATGGTGGTCCAATAAACCTAAAATACAGAGTGCAATTCTCAGCCCTGAATTTTCAGTTTTTCAACATACTTATAACCATGATTCGAGTTTATCATAAGCTAAACTAAAGTACAGACCATCAACATAGCTTATTTATATTCATAATCACTTTTCTTTGTGTATAAAGAACAAGCTCAAGAGGTTGCTCTTGTGTGTATAAATAACAAGCTCAAGAGGTTGCTCAAGAGGTTGGCATTAACAGATCCACTTAAACTGTTACAAGAACACAATAAGGGTAAGGGAAACTTCACTAAGGAGAAGAAGCACAGAGTTGTCACGATGCTCGAGTTAAATATGAGATACCCTAGCCATGTTTAGTTCACTAAGTGTGCAATACATGAATGCAATCAAATATTTATACAGGATTAGACCAAACATACCTACGTGAGGTGGCGAAGGAGAAGAAACACAGACTTCTGACGATGCTCGAGTGCGACGAACACGATGCTCGACCTTAGACAAAACAATGGTCAGATGGAGAACATACAGCTTCAAGGTAGATGGAGAACAAAGAGAGCAAGAAAGCTTAGATGGAGAAGAAGACAGAGAGAAGGAGAAGACAACGCGAAGGAGACGAAACATACCTAGGTATGGTGGCAAAGGAGAAGAAGCAGAGACTTGTGACGATGCTCGAGTGCGACGAACACGATGCTCAGATGCAGATAGGGACCTTGAAGGTAGACGGAGATTAGAAGAAGAAGAAAGCGTGAAAGCTTAGATGGAGAAGAAGACAGAGCGCGAGCTTTTTAGGGCTCACCATATTTTTTAAAATATAAGTTCAACATCGGTTTTTAAAAAAAACCGATGTTAACAAAATGATGTTAAGGTTAACATCGGTTTTCTGGAAAAAACCGATGTTAACATATCAAACGTTAACATCGATTTTCTAAAACCCCGATGTTAATAAACATATGTTAACATCGGTTATTAAAAAACCGATGTTAACTAATAAATGTTAACATCAGTTCTCCAATAACCGATGTTAATGAACTTCGTTAACATCGGTTTTTCACAAAACCGATGTTAACGTATACACGGTATTTACAATTATGCCACCGCGCATATGTTAACATCGGTTTTTTTAACAACCGATGTTGAATCCGCTTTTTGTAGTAGTGTTAAGATGAACTTAGTTACTTGTAATTCAGAAATATTATTGAACCAAGGTGGAGATTGTTGATTGTTGGATGATGGACGATAGAAATAAGATGGACGATAGTACTGGTCGTCTAATCTAGCACTTTTGTCCTTCTGTATTGATCGTCTAGTCTTCAGTAATCTAGTAAATCGTCCAGACTCGTGGAAAGGAGTGTCTAGTCTAGGTGGTTTATTAGCATAAATTGTATTGTAATTGAATTTGTTTTTTGTTTTTCTATTATAATCATTTTTGGTTCAGAGTTGAAAGTGCCTTGAACCTTTTCATTGTAATTTTGTTATTTGCAATAAACTAACACTTTGTGCAAACTCTCTCTTCTCCTTCTATCATTTGAATAAATTTTTTTGAATCTCCTAACAAAAAAAGGATGCCCTTATCTGTACTTAAGCATGTTATACAACCTTTAAACACAAAAAAGGTTTTAGGATAGGCTTCCAAGGTTGTTAATGAAAAATTATCAATGTGAACTATCGTGGCTAAAGAACCTAATTCTGCTGATTGTAGCAAGGGAATGAAAGATGATATAACTCTCATAGTGTAAGATTTGGAAAAGAAACCTCATTCTGTTAATCAATGTAGTGAAGGACAGGGCCATTAAAATTTGGAAAAGGAACCCAATTCTGTTGGTCAATGTGGTGAGGAACAAGGCCATTAAGATATGGAAAAAGAACCCCATTTTGTTGGTCAATATGCTGAGTGACAAGGCCATTATCTGATAGGACAATGTCATGAATGCTTATTCTTTTTCCTTTATCGCCTCAATGCCTAGCGAACAAAATACTTTTGGGCATGACTAGCAACTTGAGTTGGGGTTCTTGTTTCAACAATTCTTGAAATGTTTATCCAATCTCCCCTTCCATGTTTTTGAAGCCCAGACAAAAACAACTTGTGTTCTTCTTCGCTCAATCTCTTACACCTATTGGACTTTGACGAAGTTCCCTTTTGTGGTAGCAAGTGATTGTCATTGATTTGACAACTTGACAACTCGACCTTTGTCGGTGACATATGAGTAACCTGATTCGTTGTATTGTCAAGAAACTGTGTTTGGAGGTATGATCATGAGTGTTGTTCCCGCCAGTAATGTTATGTTGCATTGGAAATTGATCTTGGAGGCTCGGATGAACATTGTTGGTGACGATGTTCTCAGACAGAAACATGATCGATGGGGCAATGTTTTGTTGCAACTTTGGGTACATCGAAAGTAGTAACTAGTTGAAGCCATCATCACCACCATGAAACTCGTTGATATTATTCCCTGCTAACATTCTTTCTTGATCTTAGAGGCTCGGTTGTACATGAGTGACGTCCTTTTCTAGCGGCAACATAGGAGGAATTGGGTGGTGGTGTTCTCTGACGACAATAAGGGAAGAACCTTAGGGGTAAAGTTCTCTGATAGAGATGATAAGTTGGGAGAAAGCTGAACGAGGGTGTCTTCCTACTCCAACTCCTATAGCTTCAGGTATATAAAAAACAGTGACTCTTTGTCGAGGCCACCATCACCACCGTGAACATGGGTGATGTCCTCCATGTTACCAATGGTGTTCTCAGACAAAAACATCATCGGTAAGGCAATCTTCTCTTGTAGCTCCTAATATATCGAAAACAACGTCTCATTGTCGAAGACACCATCACTATCGTGAAATGATGGAGACATTGGTTGAATGACGTTGTCCATCTCCTCCTCCCAGTCCCACTCCAGAGGGTACGTCCAAAGTTAGGTCCCGACATCAAAGCCATACTACAAAACTTGTCATTCCCTCCCATGATTCTTTATTGGTCTTTCTTTCAACGTTAACTCAATATGCACAAAGTCCTTTCTCTTCTTTCTTTTTATAGAACTCTTCTATTCTTTCTTTCCAACTCACCGATGCAGAGTATGCCTCTCTTATCTTTTCTTTTCCAAACCTAACCTTTGCATTAGGCACGTAATCTTCTTTCCTCCAATTTGTCTAACGACTATTTTGCCTTTACCCAATCAATTGGCGCTAAACTAACCAATCTAGAGAAGAAAATATTCACCAAGAGCATTCAGTTAGAATTTTAAAAAGGAAGGTTTTAGACTTTTCGAATATTCAACTTGGGAGAAAAGGATAAAGTAAAATATTATCTATTTCTTAAATGTGTTAAAATTTGACAAAAAAAAAAAAACTTATATTAACTACAAAAACATGAATGAAAAACGATATACTTAAAAAATTTATGACACCAAGTCATCACAAAATCAAGTGATAGTAATGGATTACATTTCATTATTTCACTCAAAATAAAAAATAAAGTTATCTCACAATAAGCATGTATATGTAAACATTTTTATAAAATCAATTTGTGCAATTGAAATCTTTAACGGCATAATTGCAACCCCTAGAAGATCAAAAGTGAAATTATGCCTAAATTTTTAAAATAAATGTTGACTGATTTTTATTTTAGTCTCTATTATTTAAGAAATATCAAGAACTTTTTGGATCTCTACTCAGGAAAAAATTCTCATGTGAAGGACCGAAATAAATAAAAAAGGAATACAAATAAAAATTAATTTTAAAAATATCAAAATAAAAAGTAATTTTATAAGAAGGAAAAGCTTATTTTAAGTCCAATATAATTATATTATTCTTCAAAATCAAATGCTTTTGAGTTAAATCATATAATTCAATCAAAATATGTCATAACTTCTCTAAAGTTAACAAACTTGTAAAATATTACAAGTTAGAGTTTAATGCTTATATATTAACGGTGTAAAATAGTTTTACAATATCATATAATCATAAATTATCATTTGAATTATTTAAGATAATTATTTTAAAAATTAATAAATTTATCATACATGATGGACTAATTTTGGATCGGTCCAACAATATGTGAGGTCTAAAACAAATTTTATTTTTTTTAGTTAATGAAATAGTTATATATGTCAAGCATTAAAAAAAAATATATGCCAGATCCTTTTTTTATCAACAAAGTCCTTTTTCTAACATATGAGGGTTTTTTTTTTCTTTATAAAATTAGTAGTAAATATTTTTTTTTGTTGGTGGACTAAAACTTGTATTTTAGTTGTTTTATTATTAAATTGATTTGATTTTCTAAATTATGATATAATGATTTTGCAAAATTTTTATGTATAGCTTTTTTCTCATAAAGTTAAGGAAACTTGTAATCATGGTGTACGTCTTTTACGTTGCATTAAATCACTACACAAAATTTTAATTACTTGTATGTGATTGGCAAGAACTCTCATCACCTAGCCTTTTTGCCCCCGCATAACCGAACCATACCTTTCCACCACGTCAATTCAAATTAGTTTTTGAATGCCGACAAAAACTAAAATTGATGTAAATTGGCATGAAACACCAGATACCTAGTATACACTTATATATAACGTAAAGTAGAATAAACGTGTCATAACTTTCCTTGGAAAGTGTCACTTCTATTCCTTTCCCCTTGATTTTTCAAGTATAGTTTTTTCCCCTTGGCCCCCCTTTTTGATAGAAAGAAGAACCAGCCACCAAATAGGAAACTCCAATGATGGTACCCACTCTTTACACCCCACATGTCCCCGCCATGATTTGCTTTATTCCCCATTAATACTCTTCTTTATGAATGGATATTGAGAGATAGAACCTGATCAATAATAATATAACTTGTGTGCAACAAACACCCCGTGTGTGTTGTTCTTCTTTCACACAACACGGTTCCAATGTCTGAGTCTGAATTAGTCTCTTCTGATGATCAATCTCCCCCATCCTCCACATCAAGTATTCCAACCATCCAAATGGTCTCAAAATCCTTCTCTGAAAGGCTTATGGGGAAATTCTTTGATGTCTCTCAATTCGATTTTGTGTATGAACAAAGTGGGTTGTGGTCTCCTCCTGTAAGTAGGACTGTGTTTTTGGCCTCACCAGGTAACATTTGTTCTCGGGATGAAATGTTGAGGAAGCTCAAGAAGGCAAAGAGGAATTGGAAGAAATCACCCATGTTATGCATCTTCAACGTATGCATTTTCTGGTCCTTTAATAAGTTTTTTTTTTTTTTTTTGGTAATGATACTTGTGTGAAGTATGTATCGATGATTAATCTTTGTTAAAAATTTTAGAAGATTTTAATGTTTTTCTTCTATCATTCACAAATTAAAGCTCATACATGATACCTTACTAAGTAGTCATCCAAGTCCAATTTTACTTGGACAAACAATTTGTTAGCTAATTAGTGTTATGTTTAGATATTTCTAAAAACTAAATTCAGTTCTTTAGGTAAAACTCAAATTGTTCTTTAATCAAAACTGAAATTTTACTTTGATAATTTATGTAAATAAAAATTTGCATTAAATTACTTAAGCGAAACTCTAATTCTCATTGAAAAACAACACAATATTATATAAGAAAATTTATTTAAGTTTCAATAATATTGATTTGTCTAGTTGTTATTTAGAGTTTTTAAGTTATGAGACAGAGCAATAACCTTATGAGATGCTTCTGACTTTTTCAGGTCTTTTGGTGCTCTTCAAGTTGATCATGGCAGCTAAATGCATAAAGTGCATATGCCAACTATAATCTCTTTTGGGATAAAGTCGTCTTTGTCTCAGAATATAAATGATCTGTACTTTTCAATGTGCATATGACAAGTGAGTGCTGCTGCTTTGCCTACTATGTGATCCAATGGAATCATGATCTTGATTCGTAGGAGACCCATTAATGAGATATTATATAAGTACTTGATAGTTACAAGTCTTTATCCCAAACTTTCATATTTTAATTTCATGTTTTTAATGCAATATTGATGTGTATGCTAACTTAATTTTCTTAAACACAACATATAGTTCACGGAAATCCGATAAAATTGTTTATCAATTTCTTTGTGTAACTTATACGTTTAATCATAATTATCTTGATTATGTTTACCAACTTTCTTAATTATTTTCTTCGGCCCTTTTCGTAAATAACTTACAGATTTAATTTTATCTGCAAAAGTACATACACATAAAATAGTGCATTCCAAACATATTTTTATTATATATATATATATATATATATATATATATATATATATATATATATATATTTCACATATAATTTCCTTTTGTGATAACATTTACATCTCGATCAAAAAAGGCTGGGCCAGACCTTTTTTGCATCTTATATATACCAGTATAAGAAAAGAGAAACTCAATAGGCATATCGAAAGTATTCTAATTGCACAAATTATTTTTAACCATTGTGAAGCAGATTCTCGTATAAATATCTATGTATACAAAGTAACAACCTAAGTGATCAGCTTATTTGGTAACAGAATTTTATTCTCCTAACACAAATTAAATAGATAATCATATTAGCAGAGTATATAATGGCGTTGCTACTCTAAATAAATACACCTCCAAATGCATGCATGTCTGTTTTGTACTCTTTAAATTAAAATATATATTTCAATATTTTGAGCCTACCGATGGAGTAGAGAATATAACTACTGACTGTACAGTGACCCATCATCAGTTAGACATTCTTTGAGACAAGCTATCTGCATTTGGGAATAGTAAACATTTGGGAAGTATCTAGAAATATATAGAATGATATGATATGTAAATACACAATTTTGAAAAAAAAAAAAAAAAGCTAAGCTATATTTTCTTTTATTAGTAAGAAATGAACATGATACTAATAAAGAGTTTAAAACACTCATAAATCATGCTGAATCAATTAACTTTTCTTGCTAAAATTAAGCTATATGAATGCCACAATAATATTAACTAAAATATAAATATATCTTTATATAATTATATACAATATTAAATAAATTATAATAGTTTTAACTAAATCTTGTTCAAAATATATTTTATTTTAAAAAATAAAAATAAAAATCATTAAAAATAAGAGCGCATTTTCGGAGATACATCGATCACGGGCAAATCAATTACTTTTTAGCAAAATTACACTTTTGATCCCCTACTTTAACTCCAATTTCGCATTTGACCCCCCGATAATTTAATTTACAAATTTGGTCCATCTGTTTTATAAAATCCTGCAATGTTGGTCCCGGATGTTTCAGTTGGACGTTGACTGTTAGCAAATGATGTTGACTGTCACATGTCATATTCTTATTGGATACTGTCACCTGTCATGTTCTGATTAGATGTCAACTCCATGAAAGATGAAATGCATTTTGTTTTCATTGACTAATCAGAATATGACACGTGACAGTTATCATCCAATAAGAACGTGACACGTGGCCGTCAACATCACTTACTAACAATCAACGTTCAATTGTGGTCTGAAGGATCAACATTGCACAATTTTACAAAATAGAGGGACCCAATTCATGAATTAAATTAATGAGGGACCAAATATGAAATTTGAGATAAAATGGGAAACCAAAAATATAATTTTACTTTATTGATATTTGTAAGCTTCTATTTTCCACGTAATTAACTCTGATATTTTCTTATATGCTAAGTTTATATATATATATATATAATTTGGCAATATAAGAAGACGTACTAATGATAATGATAATATTGTCTAGGTGTTACGTTATAAATTTGAAATCTCATGTCCAGAGCTTCATTATGGTGTTAAGTTTAACATGTAATTTTTCATAGACTCATAACTCATGAAAACTATTTATTGGTCATTTATTACCATTATTTGTCCAGAAACTCAGACTTCGTCATTTAAATCATGAAAAATAGATTTTGACTTCAGAAAAATCCAAGAAATTTACACAACACTCTTGCACGTCCATATATCAACATATATTTTTCCCAAAGTCCAATTCATCGTAGAAGTATTTTTTTACCAACATATTTGTCTCCTTTGACCAAAGGTCTATATGTAACACTTTGGTTTGTGAAAATTATTTTCACTCCTCTTCACACTTTGTCAATTTTTGTGAGTGTTTCCCATGGCTAGGGAAAGGTTCCCACCAAATGGCTCCCCCAGATTCAACTCACATAAATTATGAAAAATTAAAAACATTCCTAGGCAGATTTTGAGAAATACAAAGAAAATTTATAATAAAATAATTAGGCTACTCAGAAAAATCTGAAAAAAATTGCCACAAGCTCTAGGGACCCCAAAAAATATAGAACAGTGCTTGAAACACAAAAACCCTTTTCAAAACTCAAGTGAAAAATCAAAACAAGTTTTAGTAATAACAAGCTTTTTTTAAAGAGAGCAACAACAAGCTCTTTTCCCCTCTTCAAATCATGAGCAAACCCAAATACCGTTTTCATGTTTAAAACACCCATGAACAGTCCAAACTCAATACATTAAGCATGATTTATTAGGTCAATTGAAAAATTCCCGATGCTTTTGATATTAGAGAGAAAAGATGAAGAGAAAAGCCCAAAAAAGGAGGAAAACCACCTTGGAATTCAACATCGCCTAATTAACCTCCATTGTGACAAAAATCAATTTTAAAAAATACGTGATGACATTTTTGTAAATAAAATATTATTTTTACTATTGATTTTTAAAAAACCTTGATGACAGAATGTTAACCTTTGTTTTCAAAAAATTGATGTCGGTTTTAAAAAAAAAATTGATGGTGTGTTTTATTACTTAACATCCTAAAACTGATGTTGTTATTTATCAATTAACATCATTTTTTTATTAAAAACTGATGTTTCTATTTTGATGTTTTTCATTTTCTCCGCCCCTATCAAAAAAAAGAGAGGGGGAGAACTGGAAGAGACATTGCCCCTTGGCTAGTTCCTCGAGGGAGAAGCCAAACGCCCCTCAGTCAGTTCCTTGGCCTCAAACTCCCATCCTTCTCCTCTGTTGCTTCCACTTCTGCCACATCCCATTCCTCCACCTCTTCCCTCGTCGTTGGCACCATCACTGGTGTCTCTCTCTAATGCTAATGTGGCGGTGGAGCCATTGAAATTAGGGTTGGAACCATAGAGGAATTGAATCCCTTCGATATCTTCCCTTGCCAGCACCACCTTCTTCTACGAAGAAATCTTCAAAAACATAATTGTTTCTTCCACTAATGACTGACCTAACCCTAGCAAGTGCCCCCATCTCGTGCATCGCCACGGATTCCAATTCCACCGCGGTCGACAGTGATGCAATCCTACCCCCCAAGGGCATTGGATAGAAGACTCCAAGAAGATTGGGCCAAAGATGCAGGAGAAGACCCTAGGATTCTCATAAGCCTTAGGATAGATTTTGGACTCATGGGCTCAATATGAGCCCACTTATCTTTGTACATATTAGATTAAGGTTTCAATATTTTTGGGCCTTGTATTTAGGGCTCCATAGTGTAGGGAGGGTACCCTAGTAATGTAGGATTTTTCAGCCCTTGTATTTTAGAGCACCTAGACTAGTTATTGTATTAGGGGTAGTTTTGTAATTTCACATGCATTAAGTACACTATTTGATGTGTGACTGTTGGGATATAAATTTAATTGAATTGGGAGAAGCCCAATCCAATTAAATTTTGGACCATCTTAAGGGGAAGGTGAGCATTTGCTTGCTACACCTCATTGCCACATCATATAGTCACTTTGTGCATATCCTTCATGTTTTACATGCCTCATGACACCTAAGCGCATTTAGTGGAGAATCTTGGACTTAATCTTAGATTAGTGGGCTAAATCATCACTAAAATTCACTAATCATAATTAGTGAAATTTTGGCTCCAAATTTGGCTCCATCAATTCAAATTCAAATTCAAGTGAAATTTGAATAGAAATTCAAATGTCCTTGTGTGTGCATTTTTTCAACTTTGATCATTTGAGAAATTACACTTCAAAGTTCAAACCTCATTTGAGGCATAAAGAAAACTATAAAAAAAAAAGACTCAAGAAACCTCTAGTTTCTATGGAGGCTGGATCTTTGAGTTTCAATGAGGTCCTTCAATGGTGATTTTTAGTCATGAAGTTGCAGCAAAAGATAAAGGAGAAGAGGTGAGAGGATGCGTCATCCACTAGGGAATAAGCCATGGAAGAAGAAGCTTCACCACCAAGAGAGTGTCTTGGATAAGAAGCTTAGAGATGAAGCTTCAATGGAGGAAGAGAATGAGAGAGAGAGAGAGTGGCGTGGGAATGAAGGAAAGATAGGCAGAGAAGTTGAACTTTGAAGTGTGTCTCACAAGACTCTCATTCATCAAAGTTACCACAAGTGTTACACATGCTTCTATTTATAGTCTAGGTAGCTTCCTTGAGAACAAAGAAGCTAGTGTTACACCCCTCCAATAGCTAAGCTCACCCCCATGCCAAAATACATGAAGGAAGAAAGCTTCCTTGGGGAGCAAGTGTTACACCCCTCCAATAGCTAAGCTCACTCCCATAGGAACACACACCCCTCCAATAGCTAAGCTCACCCCCCCCCCCCCAAAAAAAAAAAATACACAAAAATACAAAAAAGTCCCTACTACAAAGACTACTCAAAATGCCCTGAAATATAAGGCTAAAACCCTATACTACTAGGGTAGTCTTAACTTAAAGTGTAGGGTGCCCTTAAAGTGTAGGGTGCCCTCAATGAGTAGTACTACAAGTATAGAAAAATATGAGACAAATCTTTTGTAAAAGTTTGTTAAGTCACAGGAGTCCCAAATTTTCCTTATACTTGGTGGAGTGGGCCACTTAGGAATGACCTTTATTCTCTTAGGGTTCATGGGAACCCCTTGATCACTATTTAAAAAATTAAGGAAAGTAATGCAATAAAACATACCTTTTTTGTATTTTCATATTGATTACTCCTACCAAAAAGTACAACAAACTTAAGGTGTCCCATATGAGCGCCTAGGTTTGTATTGAAACCAAAAATAACAACAAACCTACCTAATAAGTCCCTATGTACGAGAATCATGAAGATGTTGGATGCATGGGTGATTTTACAAAAGAGGGTTGCACCACTCAACACAGTCATCATACCACCTATCATAGGGATTTGATGCCTCATAATACTTATTTTCAGCACCAACAAAGCACAAGGATTTAAGTTCTTACGAACCAAACCCTCATTCAACAACTCCTTTACTTGAGGAATAACCTCAAGCTCAAGAGGTATGGCAGTGCTAACAAGTGTTCTTTTACAAAGGAGAAGATGTGGAGGTAATCTAAGAAGGGAAATTTCTTTAATGTTTGTCTTTATTGCAAAATGACTTTCCTTCTTAGCTAACCTCTTAGAGGAGACACTTACCTCATTACACTCCTCCTTAACCATTAAAGGTTGTTCTTTTTTTCTTTTTCTATTCTTTCCCTTATCATCTTTGGGCTTAGAAGGTGCAACCCCTAAGATGCCTTGACCTTGGTCTTTCTTTGGATAAGAGTAAGAGCCATAAGATTTTGAAGTAGGATTCCTTTTAAGTTGTTGCTATACCCTTATGGAAAGTTGGACTAGGTCATCTAGGTCCCTATATGGAAGGAGCTCAACCTTGTCCCTCACTTCCATGTTAAGTCCACTAAGGAACCCAGCAATACTTGTTCTTTCCTCCTCCCTAAGCCCAACTCTCAAAAGGAGTAGTTCCATTTTTCGCCTACACTCTTCAACACTCATACTCCCTTGTCTAAGCCTTTGGAGCTTGTCCATAAGTTTTATTTCATAGTAAGAGGGGATATGCCTCTTCCTAAGGGTACTTTTCAAGTCATTCCAATACTCTACTGGAGAACTCCCATGAATCTTCTTTCCCTAACAACAGAAGTCCACCAATAGAGGACATACCCTTGGAAGCTAAAGGTAGTCAAAGGAACCTTCTTTTCCTCACTTGTATGATGGCAAGCAAAGAGTTGCTCAACCTTTATTTCTCAATCTAAATAAGCCTCTACATTGTCCTTCCCGTGGAAGTATGGAAGGTTAATGTTAGCCACTTGAGGCTTTCTTTCCTTTTCTCTCCTATGGGACTGAGGTCTAGGATGTGACCTATGCCTTCATCTATAATAGTTACTAAGTTCTTCACTTAGGCTCTTGCATGAGTCATGACTACTATAGGAGGCATGTTTTTCTTTTCTTAACTCTTTTAGTATTTTCTTTCTTTCTTCTGCCCTTATTTGTTCCCTTTCATCTTGACTTATTTTTACCCTATCTTTTCCTTTTTCTTTTTTTTTCTAGATTTTCTTTCCATAACTCGAGGGAACTCAACTCATCTAATATTCTAGATAGAGGGTCCTTATAACTAGTACCCTCACCATTAACACTAGTGTTAGACCTTGTGGCCTCAATAATCTTAAGAGGGATAGGCTTAAAATGCAGAAGAAGCAACAATAATCAATTTAATAATGTTCTATAAATATGCAAGGCAAAATTGATTGCAATAACATAAATGAGATAAGGGAAGAGAGAATGCAAACACAGTTTTATACTGGTTCGGCCACAACCCGTGCCTACGTCCAGTACTCAAGCAACCCACTTGAGATTTCCACTATCTTTGTAAAATCCATTACAAAGTCTGAACCACACAGGGACAACCCATCCCTTGTGTTCAGGAATCCTTTACAACAAGAGACTCACAGTCTCTTAACCAATCTCATTGAATAAGAAGAATGGAAGAAGAATTCTCTCTTCAAGAGAAGAATATTACAATGAAGATCATGTAAGAATCCTTATAGATTTTGCAAGTGTTTGATCAAGGATTTCTTGAGAGAGCATTTGACAATGAAGTTCTTTTGGAATCTCTCTCATTGTCTTTTGAGAGGATAAGACATTTTTGCCAAGCAAAACTCTCTGCATAAAATTCGTGCCCAAGTCACCTATTTATAGGCCTTTGATGGCCATTCACAAATCTAATGAAAAGATATGACTGTTGGCGATATTCCTTGAAAATCCTCTCTGGTAATCGATTACAGAATTAGTGTAATCGATTACACAGTTGTTTTTCTTGAACAGTTGTGACCCTTCATTTAAAATTTGAATTCTCAACGTTCAGAGTCTCTGGTAATCGATTACATATGATGTGTAATCGATTACACACTTTCAAACCATTGGTAATCGATTACATGTATTGGTAATCGATTACATGTGCCTTGAATGACTTGAAACCTTTCATTTTGAGGCAAGGCTTGATCTTGAAGAAATCTTGAATCAAGGCTTTGTTTGTTGAAACAATCTTGTATTAATCTTGAAGCAAAATGAGCCTTGTTTGATTCTTCTGAGCCTTGTTTGATTCTTCTTTTGACATCATCAAAATCATGTATACATACATTCACATTCTCTCCCTTTTTTATGATGACAAACATGTGATTTCTTCTCAACACCATCAAAGCTTGCATGATTTACATTCTCCCCCTTTCTCAAGAAAATTCTTAATTCTTCTTGACATCATCAAAATCTTCATGATTTACAACTAGATGAATGATGACTCATGTTGGTTCCTAAGTTGTGGGTTTTTCTTGTTGGGGATTTGCAAAAAGGTGAAAGCTAGGGTTCAAAAGAACTCAAGATAAGTGTGACAAGCAAGAAGAAAGTATTATGCAATAACAAGATAAACTAGGTGTGACTAGTAAAGAAAATAACCTATGAAATTAAACAAGAAATTAAAGTGCAAGAAATGTAAACTAGACGGATCCTAAGAGTGTTTGGATGACCATATTTAACGTTCCCAACAATACACTCACTATCCTAAGGGAAACTTGCCTAAAATTATTACACACAAATGGAAGTAGGGTAACCTATTGGAGGCTCTGAACACACTTCCAATGAAAAGCTTTTTTGTTACAAAATTTGAAAGTAATGAAGGTAAATGTACAAGTGTCCAATTACAAGTAAATTGTCAATTACAAAAAAAAAGTCATCAATTTTGGTAGTTGTTCTCTCTTTGGTGTTTCACTCAATTTGGAGTGCTTCTTAGTCCAATAGCTCTTAAGGTGGTTGGCCCCTTGCTTCTTGACTCAAATTCTTCAATTGATGGCTCCAATCCTCCTTTCCAATTTCCTATATGGCAACTCACAAACAAGGAAACAAAGAGACAAGCAATAACCATAGACCAAAAAAATGAAATGAAAGTTAAACCAATATATTTTTAACAAGACAAATTTTCAAGGATTTTCAAAAATTAAAGCAATGAAAAGCACGTAAAAGTAGGCTAGGACTAAAAGAGAAACCTAGAATGGCTCTAGAATAGAGTAAAAAAAAACTAAAATAAAACACTCAAAAAACCTCTAGTTTTGGCACTTGTTTTCATGCTACTTTTGAATTTAAATTTCAGAACTAATATTGGTCTAAAATAAGCACTAATTATAGAACAAATTTTGAGTCAAAACAACAAGCACACTTCCCTTTCACTTTTTTATTTTTATTTTTCCTGGACACTGATTTTTCTACCAACTTGTATGATTATTCTTTTTTTTTTCTTTTATCCAAATCACTTGGTTATATTTTTTTCTAATTTTTTTCCAGATGTCTAGAAAATGAACTAAAAATTTTAGCTCAAAATTCGCAATGACCAATTCCCAGTAAGTTTTACAAGTTCGTATGTTCAAGTTACCAGCACCAGCGACTTCAGACTTCAAATTTTTTTAAGCATGGTATATTGATTGCCTCAGGCTTACTTTCAACCTTCCTATGTATGTTGAACTCACTAGGCTTGTTTACCACACTTTTAGGAGTTCAATATTCACTAAGGATCAAAATTTTAGCCAGAAATTCAATCACCAAAACTCAAATTCACAATAGACACAAGCATAAGGAAACCTAAAAGTTCAAGAAAAGGTTCACAATCAAAGACTCTCTAAAAATTATGCATGAACATGTTAAGGACTAATTAACATGCAAGATTTGACTCAAAATTCAAATGATAGGCTAAGAATTGCAAGAATACATAAACAAATGTATGTAGAATTCAATCAACAAAATTAAAATTCAACACAAACTTAGAACATAATTTGACAATTATTATGACTAAACATGACTCTAAGACAACATGAATGAAGTGATTTACACTTAGATTTTTGTTTTTTCTTTTCTAATAAATATTTTGCAACAAAATGGAGATCTAAAGGTTTAGCACAAGAAGATTATGGCTGAAAAATGATAGAACCTAAAATCAACACAAAAACATGATTCAATAGTAGATCTATAAAATTTGAACCATAGAAATGCAAGAACAAGTGTAGATCTAAGATTTAATCAGTTTATTTTTTTTAATCTACTCTAAAGAGCACCAAACCACAAGACAATGGAGGAGATACATGGAGAAGAAGATGAAGAACAAGATATTAAAGTGAATTGACCAAACAAAAAGATAAAGGAAGCAAAAGAACATCACCTAGATGAAGATGCTCTGATACCGCATGATGTACCTCCATGTGGAGCTTGTAGGCCTTGAATCTTCATCAATGGAGTTCTTTTCTTCTTGAAGATCAGTGACAGCGGAATGAAGAATGAGGGTTGATTGGAGACACCACTTCAAAGAGAAGATGAGTCAAGAACAAGCACACCACCATAGGAAGCCATGGATAAGAGCTTGAAGGTAGGAGAAGATGAGTGGAGGGAGAAGGAGAAAAGGAGCATGAAATTTTATGCCTCAAATGAGGTCTAAACTTTGATAATTTGAGAATTACACTTCAAAGTTCAAACCTCATTTGAGCTATAAAATTTCATGCTCCTTCTCTCGTTCTCCCTCTACTCATATTCTCTTACCTTCAAGCTCTTATTCATAACTTCCTATGGTGCTAAGCTTGTTCTTGACTCATCTTCTCCTTGAAGTGGCATCTCTAATCACCTTTCCTCCTTCTCTATTCTACTGTCATTGATCTTCAAGAAGAAAAGGACTCCATTGATGAAGAAGTTCCAAGGCGTACAAGCTCCACATGGAGCTACATCAGACAACGTCGACTGCGTCACGTCACCAAAAACCACCAAGTCCTCGGCAGCATCCAGGTGGAACCTCCCATTCGTCGGCGAGAACGAGTGTGCTAGCATCCCCAAGCTCCCATCGAACGGCTCCCCCTGGCCGTGGTCGCCACTGAAGAACCCGATCCTAATGTCGGTGCTTGTTTATAAATAAGCGCAACAAGTTTTTCTTTCATTGTGTCTCTCTTGTGCGCCTTTTCCATCTGCAACAAAGCTTGTTCTATATCCTTTTGGTTTGATTAGGTTTTCTCTTTTTTTGAAACTTGGTTTTCTTCTTCATTGGTTTTTTTTTCATTTTTGTATATGGATCATGTGATGAGAAAAAAGTTGCAACAATATGATTGGATTCGTTCCATGATTCATAGTATTTAAGTCTCTAATGATTAACTCTCCATTTTTTAAAATTAATTTTTGAGTTCTTTTTGTGTTTTCTAAATATCCATTTTTTTTCCTTAGTGTTTGATTAGAGTGAACAATCAAGAGAGACGATGATGTTTACATTGGTCCATGTTTTCGAATCACCATGATCGACAACCCTTACCCATTTCTGATCTCAAATCGCAAATAATTTTTTGAATTTCGTAATCTTTTTAGTTGAATTTTTATGTGGCTTTGGCTTAGTGATTTTCTGGCTTAGCGCAGTATACACTATTATGATTCGATAATGTGAGTAGAGATATCATCTTAGATGAGAGCCTCTATCATTCATGTTGTTCAAAATCTCAATTTCGTTTTTTAGATCTCAATTTTGGTTTTTTAAGTTTAGGTTTTGATTTTGTGTTTTGCGGTGAAGAATTAGAATCAAATTCACATGTTAGAGATTTTCAAATCAATGAGAATGACAATTCTATTACTGAGCAACTTAATTCATTATTGAATTTATGAAATCAATTTTTTTATTTAGTAATTTTTTGTATTGGTGGGAGATTTCTGAGGAGTCTCATGCTTTTATGTAGAGCAAACTTATTTTATGTGGTCACTACCTAATCTGTCAAAGATGTAAAATACGGTGGATTTTTTCCACAGTGCCTTCAGGTTTGACATGTGATAGCTGCAATTTAACTAGCCTGAAACAGGCATCTTTTTTATCGTAAAATTGTATAACGATTGGAAAGTAGGATTTTTATTGGTGAGAAACTGCTATAAGGATTATCTTTCTGTAGACTTCCCGTTTGACTCATGTACATAAGATTTCATAGAGCCAGAGATGGTAGTGTCATCATTGAGTTTGGGAGCCTCTATGAGTATATTTAGTTCTCAAGTTTTGTTTGAGTTAGAAGACTAAGCTACACTAAGATAAGTAAGAGCTAACTGATAAACTTTTCTTGCCCATTTTATTCAATTATCTGATTTATATAGAGATGTTGTAGGTGAATACTAAGCCAATCATTGGCTTGATTACAATAGGACAAACTCTGTTATGGGAGAATAACAACAATAGGTAGTGGTGATAACTAACTTAGTGCTTCTAACTAATTGACAGAGCAAGAATATACTGAAGTGAGAAGGAAAAGATCACTCATAATCCTCGAAATGTGTAGGCCTCCCAAGTGTCCTCTTGGGCCTGCTGCTGAGTGCTTGGGTCATATTGCTATCAATACCCTCCCCTGGAAAATCAACCTTGCCCTCAAGGTTGGAGGTGGCCTGCAGGTTTTCCCAGTTCAAAATGTCTAATATGAACCTTAGTGCATTATAGTCATGCGAAACACGAGCTCCCCTTTGGGGAAAATCTTCCAAAACCAATGTGGAGAGTGTCTGTATTTCTTCACAAGCAGTTGCATGGACCTCCCCATGTAACAACTTTATCAAGCTAGGTAAAGTCTTCGTGTCTAAAAGACAAAATGTGGTGTTTACACTGCATACACTCCCATGTGCTGAACATAACGCAACATGCGATGATCTGAAAAGCCAACAACAATCAGTTGGTTTGGGAGCAACTGTGAGTTTTGGAGTGCTCATAGAAGGATCACCAATGAATGTTGCTGCTCTTGCCTTTGTCGTGATCGAACCAGTGTTCAGAGAATCTACAATCAAAGGGTATATTCCATGCTTAACCAAATCTCGTTGTGACTTGATATTTGTAAGATCTGCATGTGAACCTGAAGAGTGCACTAAGAGCATTTTCTTTTGCTTCCATTTTCCCAGTTTTCAATATGCTTAGGATTGCATCAAGTCCACTCAACTCAATCAACTTCATAGTGAATTCTTGTTCGGATTTTGGCTGGTTAGCCAGGAAACCAGCAGCAGCCATCTGCACATTGGCATTTTCTTCATTCTAAAAAAATCCAATCAAGGCTTCAAGTCTTCTAGGCCTGAAGAGGTAGTCAACTACTTCTTTCGGCTCGTGTTGAGAGAAAAGAAAGAGTAGAATTATGGAAGTCTCCCTGATTTCTGAGTCAGAATCATCAAGGAGTGGGAGAATGAGAGATACACCATTGGCTGCAAGAATTGCTTTCTTAACCAAACCAGTCACAAACTTGTAAATGCCAAGAAGTGCACCCAGTGCAGTCATACAGATGTTGTGACCTGAGTTGGAAGTCTACTGCAAAGCTAGCAAATTGGTGATGATGGAATCCAACTCAAGTCGTTGCCCTTCTTCATCAACAAAAAAATCAATTTCATCACCATCACAAGAAACCTTCGCAATGATTTCAGAACATTGAATGATAACGAGTGTCTGTGATCGAGGAGAGAACATTAAATCTATAATAAAATGGACTCATCCAGATGCAACAGTAATTCCCTTATTGGCGTGAGATCCTGCTAATTTAACTAAGGCTGACAACGACAAGTCTTTTGATTCAATATTGCCTGTCAACATTTCTAGCAAAGGAGGTATAGTGCCTTCCTTGCTAAGAAGTTTTAAGTTTGGATCCTTCAACTCCAAATTAACTATGGCTTTTGTCCTTGCTATTCTTGAATCTGGTCCTTGAATCATGATATCAACAAGTGGTTTATACCAGCCAAAATTAGCAGCAATAGTAATGGTGTCCTCTCCCTCCGAACTCTCCTTGTTTTCAAAATATTCAGAAATCTGTAAGTATTTTCCTTTCCTGTACTTGTCCCCTTCGTTGTATTCATATGCAATACGCTTATCCAGTAATGTGTTTCCTACTTTTCTTATTTACTATTGAATTATATATACAAATTTTTACCCTTTTTCCAGGGGCAGTTCTTCAGATGTTGGAAAAGCAAATGGGTCCTGAATCTTTTCGTAGAGTAAGAGTCCTCGACATTTGCATTATTTGTCCTCTTGACCATTTTTCATATATGGACGTGTCTTAATTTGTCATTTGGTTCATTTTTGGTGGCCATGTATATTTGTAATTTCTTTTGGATATTTGTTGTTAGACTATCTTATTTCATGTTTACCTTTCCTATCTACTTATTTGATGTGAGAATTAGGTTGGACAAATATACTATTATATTTCCTCTGTCCCTACATATAAGACACTTATAACTCATTCTCACATTAAGATAGTTGGTTAATTTAGTTAAATAACATTAAATTTGTTTGTAATTGTAATATTTTTCAAATTACCCTTAAAATTATTGAGACTAATTATATCACTTTTCCACCTAAACAAGGAATTTATGGAGAAAGAGTAATTGTACTGGAATTTTAATTTTTAAAAGTAAAATTTTCAATTCTCCAATTATCATAAGAGAGAAACACAATCCATGGCATTTATTATTTATGGAGTAAAAAAGGGTATTTTGGTAAAAAAATAATTAACTAAAGGGAAGGCTAGAAAAGAGTCATATAAAAAGGGAAAGGAAACTTAAAATAAGTGTCTTTTATTTAGAGGGGCGGGGGGAGTATGTGCTAAATTAATATATTTCGAAATAATTTTGTCCTCCTCTCTTTACTGATTCAATTAGTCAATGACATTGGTTTTGAAAACATCAATGTGCTTGTTCACTGAAAAGTAGAAAATTGGGTAAATGATATGTGACAAGTTACTTGGGTTCTGGTTATTTGTTATGCATTATCTGTAGGCTATGCTGAAGAATGTTCAGATGATGGTTGTCAGATACTCTCACAGATGTCAAAGAATAGTTGTGGAATCTAGTGTGCAAGTTCATGGTTTTGCCTTAACCTTTTGTTTTTATTTTATTTTTGCCATTACTCATGAAGTTTTTTCCCCTTTTATTTTCCCCTTGGAAGTTATATGTTTGAATGAGAGGTTTGATGATACTATTTTCCTTGTTATCAATGTGTAGATTTTGCAAACTACAGTTTCTCGTGCTCAAGATAAAACATGATCCATAAAGACTCTTAGTACTAAGGAGGTAATCTGCTTTTGGTTCTGTAAATTCTGTGACTTATTACATGCATGTAGCTTCTCTGAAATTATCTTGAAGATAGAGAGCTGTAAAACATTTTTCTGAAATTAGCTTTATTTACAAAAACAATTTCCTAGTTTTCTTTGTAATCTCACTTTAAGCCGGGAAATATTAATTTAGTTTAATCTTCAATGTTGTATTAGCTGAAGCATCTAATTCTTGACAGGTTTTGGTTTTGTCAATATACTGTGGATTTGATAATTTTTTTTCAAAATGCAATTTGAACAATTTGCTAACAGGGTTGGGAATCTTGAACGCCTATTTCTTAAAGATTTCTTTCCTTGGTGGGTCGGTTCCTGTGGATGTCCCGTTTCAAGGTATAAAATAAGGATTTACTAGTTACTATTTATTTCATTTTTAGAATGCTTTTTGCTCATGAATTTTGATTAGCTACTTGTTGCTAAGGATGGGTTTTTCCTATAACAAAAGGAAGAACATGGTTGAATTGGCCGTGTTGGGGGGATGTACAACATTGCAGACTTCAAGTACATCCACTCTTGATATTAATTGGATGGGATGGTATAATGAGCATAAGTACATGATCTTGATGGTATGTATGACCATCCAATTCTACCAATGGCTGGAGAAGCATGGCAACTATTGGAAATACAATGCCACTCAAAGCTTGCTATACTAGACACTTTCAGAAGCCCAAGAAAGGTTTAAAACTTGATGGCTCTGATGATAATGGTGATGTGCCTTCCATGGATATGCGATTGAAGTATAAATCAGTTTCCTATTTTTTTTCTTTTTCATTCGTGGTTGTTGTCATTGAGTTTTTGACAATTTCTCTGTTATGGCAGTTTACTGAGTCCTAAGATTATCAAACTCAAGAGTTTACGCAGACTCGTGAGAATTTCATAGACTTGACTCGTGACTCAACTCGTAAACTCGTACGAGTCTACTTCATATAAAAATAATAACAAAATATGTATAAATAATATACTAATTAAACATTTTAACAATATAATAAAATAAAATAGTAAATCGTAATGTTCAGAATATTTAAATAACCAAGTCTAGTAATAATACATCACTACCAGATAATAACTTGCAGAGGTTATAGTAGTGGTAAATCATTCTCATTGAGAGTTTGATGTTATTAGAGAACAAGGGTTTGATATTATTAAAGGTGAGAATTTTGTATTTGAGAATAATACACTAAATGAAGGTATGACGAATGCTATAAAGACCAAAAACTAAAAAAAATAACTTACATTTTGGTCTAATTTTTTTAACTTGCTAACTCGTTGACTCGGTGGTAAACTCAAGAGTCTACCGAGTTTACTTAAGAGTTTATAGAGTTTGCCCAGAGTCTGCTAAAAAAAGAGTTTACTCAAGAGTTAATTCACAAAGGACAAGTGGACTCGTAAACTTGTAAGAGCTAGCACGTTAATTTGAGAGTTTGATAACCATGCCGAATCCCCTTTATTATGGATTAAAGTAGATCCTAATATGGAGTGCCTTGTTGAGGTTCATTTTAAGCAACCAGTTCAAATGTGGGTAAGGATAAAATTGTGGTAGACTGATAGAGGTGCTACCAGTTGATTCTTTGAAGTTATTGTGATATAGTATTTTGCTATCCTATGAGAGGCATCGCATATGTTCAATTATTTAGGTCCTCTTTCTGGATTTATGTATACAACTAGTTTACTTATCCTATGATAAGAATCTTTGGAGAACCACATAATAAAATCTAGTTATGGTAATTGAAGAGCCTAGGGCCACAACAAACCCCACACCATAAGCCCATACTTCCAATTTGGGAAGTCCCATACCCTGCAATTGAATCCTGACATGGAGAAGATGAGTGGAGGGAAAAGGAGCATAAAATTTTATGCCTCAAATGAGGTCTAAACTTTGAAGTGTAATTCTCAAATGATCAAAGTTGAAAAAATGCACACACAATGCCTCTATTTATAGTGTAAGTAACACACAAAATTGGAGGGAAATTTGAATTTCTATTCAAATTTCACTTGAATTTGAATTTGAATTTGTGGAGCCCAATTTGGAGCCAAAGTTTCACTAATTATGATTAGTGCATTTTGGCTATGGTTCAGCCCATTAATCCAAGATCAAGTCCAAGATTCTCCACTAAGTGTGCTTAGGTGTCATGAGACATGTAAAGCATGAAGGACATGCACAAAGTGTGACTATGATGTTGCAATGGGGTGTAGCAAGCAAATGCTCACCTTCCCCTTAGGAAGGTCCAAAATTTAATTGGATTGGGCTTCTCCCAATTCAATTAAATTTCTCTCCCAACACACACACATCAAATAGTGCACTTAATGCATGCGAAATTACAAAACTACCCCTAATACAAAAACTAGCCTAGGTGCCCTAAAATACAAGGGCTGAAAAATCCTACATTACTAGGGTATCCTCCCTACACTATGGAGCCCTAAATATAAGGCCCAAAAATAATGAAACCTTAATATAATATGTACAAAGATAAGTGGGCTCATACTGAGCCCATGGGCCCAAAATCTACCCTAAGGCTCATAAGAACCCTAGGGCCTTCTCCTGCATCTCTGGCCCAATCTTCTTGGAGTCTTCTATCCAATGCCCTTGGAGGGTAGGATTGCATCATTCTAGAATCGATGTTAAAAATATATTTTCTAGTAGTGTCATGGCTTTCTCTCACCAGAAAATCACCAAAAACTCTCTCCCTCTCTTTCTAGAAACCCAGGGTGAAGCAAAGGTGTTGAGAGGCTCACTTTAGCTTTTTATATTGGGTCTCCCAACCCTAAGGACCAAGTAACAATTTTCTAAACTTGTGTCATTTTTCTCAACTTTTAAGTGATTTCAAAATTATCCCTCTTTTTAATTTTTGACCAAAAATACAATATTCATTTTCCAATTGCTACATTATTCCAATTTAATTAAATTAGTCATTAACAAGTTATTTCATTAATATCTCATTTTAAAATTAATTATAGGCAATTAACTCACTTAGACAATTAAATAAAGCAATATTGGTATTAAGCACTTCATATAATTTTTTATTACCTTAATCACATATAATTATGTCATATAATTAAGTTCACAAGAAACACAATTAAATACAATCATTCCATAAATAAAAAACAGGTAAACCAAATTAACTAAATGACATAATTAAGACATTAATCTCATTTTTATTTTCTTTTCAAAACTTAATTTAGTTTGATTAAACTTAATTCCCATAAGACTACATGCCCCTTAAGGCTCCTCTCGCCCAGACTTCCTTATAAAAACCCTCCTATCAAGGGAATGAAATAACTTTTGACATAATCTAGAACTAGAATAGATCTACTACTATAGAGATGTTAGCTCTCTCCTCTCTCTTTCTCTCTTTAGATCTTCATCCTGTATGACCTGAGCAAGATTTTCTTCATCGCATCAGAAGCTCACCTCCGCCACCCTTACCGCACATTGGCATCATCTTTGGGAATAGTCTCACCATAGAAACCTCAAACATTCTAGCATTGACTTGCTAGCTTGAGTTAGCTCAAAAATTTTACGGTAAAAAGGTGGAAATGCGTAATCACAAGTCTACAACAGTCGACGAACAACTTTTGAAGCAACAAGGAAAGGAACAAGCACCTCCTACCTCTTCCAAAATCATGTGACAACCACTGCACCCAAACACAAGCATGCACAACTGATGAAACTCTTCAACAACGACCAGATCCAATGTCATTGGCGTAAAAATGATGAAGGAAACATATCCATCAGTCGCAACCCTAGCCTCAATGATCCAACAACAACGAACCATGTTGGAAGCACAAAACAAAATCATCATCGAGCTGCAAAGGAAGACAACCAATGGAACATGCATCATATTCCAAATCCTAGATCCTTAAGCAAAGAAGTCATGTCAGAATCAATAATTAAGATCGTCAAAGGTGATATAGTTTTCATCGCCAGAGTGAGAGATTTTAAATTCTACCTTTCTATGAAAGATTCATGGACTTATGGGTATCAAGGTTCCAAACACACATGCAACATCTCCCGATGATGGATCAATGCGATAGATCTAACCATCTAAACGATCACCTAAGTTTTTAAATCCACCCTGTCATATCGTGAAGCTTCTACCACTCTGATGTGCAAAGCATTTCCTTTGTCATAAAACAATTTTCACTGAAGTGATTCTAGTCTTTGGCATTGTGATCCATAGACTCTTGGGCGCAATTAGGAGAGATACTCAAAGTTGCATTCGCTATAAGCAAAACCAGGCGGAAAACCAAGGTAGATCTAAAGTATATTAAACAAGGAAAGGACAAACCCCTCTAAAAATATGTCACTAGGTTTAACAAGGAAGCTAGGGAAATCTTTGGCATCCTCCCGGGCATCATCCTTATGTTGGTAAAAAATAGAGTAAAGGAAGGCTCATTGTTCCATATCTCAATTTCCAAGTTTCCTCTTGAGGAATTCCTCAGACGAGTAGAGAAGTATATTAATTATGAAAGTACGATAGAGACAGGAAGACTGGCTAATTGCTACCTGAAGATCTGAGAAGGAGAGATCCCGCCAAGAACAACAAGTAGAACAAGAAAGGGTTCCTACACCAAAACAACATGCTCATAGGAAAGTCGAAGAGATCAAGGCGTGGTCATAAGCATCACTAAAACTACATGCTCAAAGGCAATCAGAAAGATTAAGACATGCTGATAAGCATCACAAAAAAATGACATGCTCTTAGGCAGCTGGGAAGATTAAGGTGTGCTCACAAGGGATAGCTAAAAAAACAACATGCTTATAGGCAAGTCGGGAAGATTAAGGTGTGTTGATAGGCATCGCTAAAGCACTTGCTCATAGGCAAGTCAAAAAGATTAAGACAAGCTCATAGGTATCATTAAACCAACTTGCTCATAGGCAAGTGAAAAGGTTAAGCATGCTTAAAGGCACCATTAAAAAAACATGATTACAAACAAGTTAGAAAGATTAAGGCATTCTCATAAGTATTGCTAAAGCACTGGCACACAACCAAATCGGGAAAACTAAAAGGCATACATTGACTTGGCCAAAACAACTATAGAAAAAAAAAACTTCAACTACAAGAATAAATGGTCCTACTCACAAATACAACAAGCTTTGATGATAATGATATCAAAACAAAAACAAAACAATGTCATCAATAGTAGCAAGCTGCAACGATAATACGTTGAATACCATCAACTGAGAACCCTCAAGAAAAAAATGCCTGATTGAGGAATAAGGCAGAACCGGTCGACTGAAAGCTGCTTTGACATGGTCCCGATAGAGGTCTCAAGTATACATGAGACTCGTGATGGCAACAACGGACACAAGCCTTCAATGATCTGATATATCCTGAAGAATTTTGGTGCTTATATAACTAATGTCAGGTCTAGATGACCACTCGTCTCATCCACCTTGGATTTTGATGTATAACAATAACTATAAATTATTGATGTTCTAATGAGTTTTGACAAGTGGACAAGATCATAATGTTAAAGGAATTTACAATATTTAGTATCGTCCACAATCAAAGAGAGAATGTTATGTTCTTATCTAGAGTCCAACATGCTATATCCATAGAGTGTCCACCCTTGTGTAAATCAGTATAACACATTGTCATTTGGTTAACTCGTGTGTCTAGTCTCAAAGACTGAGTATGACGAAAAAGAAAAGTGCACGTGTTCTATTTTATTTGAATTCTATTTGTCTCTCTTATTTTTGAATTGCTAACATTTGAATTAAAGAAAAGGACAATATAGAAGAGAATAGAAGGTTTTCACAGACTATTCCCCTAAGATCGCTTTCGCTACGTACAAAAAGCACATGGCACTGTCTGTACTATTGATCATTCCTTTCTATTCAGAGCATGACACATCGCCTTATCCTTCAGTGTGGACAACGATCCTTTCAAGGAATCGACATTGATCTCGTAACAGATCCTTCACTAAAGTCTATAAAAGGTCGTCCCATCGAGGAAACAACTGACGAAAAAAAAATTATTACAAGAGAGCAAGAAAATACTTGAAGCAAAACTCTGCTGAAATCACTAGATGACTAATACGCAGTTTTCATTAGTTTATTCTTTGGGAAGCAAAGTTATTTTGTGTTTGAGCTTAACTGCTTATTCACTCATTGAGTGTTAAGAATACTTGTATTCATTCAAACTTTTGTTTGTGAAAGTCAAGAGTGACTTAGTGTTAAACAATACTTTGGTTCTTAGATTCAGGGGAGTCTAAGAGGTACCAGAAGTGGTGTTAAGAATACTTGTAAAGCTAGGAGTGGAAGGTTAGAATAATTGTTTTGTAATCAAGATTTGATTAGTGGAACCCTTTACTAGTGAGTATAGGAGAACTGGACGTAGCTCGGGTTGAGTGAACCAATATAAATCAAGTATTTCTACTTCTCTTCATAATAGTTTATTAGGTATTCTTATAACACTCTCTATCACCTTTTTAACACCAAGTGTTTATTTGAAAAATTGTTTTAAGAACTTTCTTTTATCCGTCACTGGGCAACCATATTGATCTTCATTAAAAATCAGCTTAATCCTCAGTGAACGGCCTGTTTTGATACATTGCTATCTATATTAGCTTTTATATTGCAAAAGTTTATATTTTTTATATACACACTATTCAATCCCCCATTCTTAGTGTGTTTCTTGTTATTTCAACTAACATATCGAGAAATGAAATGACGACAACGACAACCTAATTCTTTGCAAACATTTTACAATCGTGCATGGTGGCATACTAAACTTGTTTGACTGCAAGCACATTAGAAATCACAGAAGCAATGTCATCCCACCTCCTAGGAAGAGGCCCCACCCAATGATAGAGTATTTAGGGAGTAGCAAACATAAAGACCATTGCTAACAAATGCACTGCAATCGAGACTCACATTGAGGGTAGTCATGGTCCTCGAGGCACGATTAAAGGTCCTGTCTAAGAACTAGTGTAGATCTTAGCCGGGAGCCACCTAGCCGACACCGACTTCAAGGCAGAACAACATAATTGACATTATAGGAAAGCTTAAGAAGCACAAAGGATAGAAGCAGGATTGATCGACAGAGAATTATCTGATAAAGTTGCATGCTGACAGATGTTTCAAGCCCACACGAGGCCTCAAAGAACTCCATCTAGCACAAATCATCAATTATTCGATATAACTTGAATATTTTGGCGGTATTCTTAGACTATTGGCAAGCGTACCAATGTTGTCATAGGTTACAAATTTTATGAAAGAGATCGTCTCTACATGGACTTGAGTTACTTAGTTTCTCTAGATAAAAGTAAATAGTTCAATAGTTATGTACAACAAATTTAATTGAAATCTTATTGGTTTAACGAAAATAATAGAAATAACAAATATAGAGGAAATAACAAAACTAGTGCATCAAAAATACAAAATTACGAAAACAAGTAAAATGAATTTAATTAATTCAAGAGAAATGTAGGATTGAATTTCATCGTTCTTACCCTCAATATCCAAATAATATTAATACATATGAATCATTTTCTAACATCACTGATGCACACATTACAATCATAATCTTGTGTTATTTGCAATCAAAACGTTATGCTTTATTCCTAGCAACATAATGTAAAAAGTAAATTCATTCAGTTCAAATTCTTCGAGTACTTTCCAGTCAAACTTAAAATCCAATATCATAAAACTAGTGATCAAATAGAATTAAGCATTACGAACATAATGAAATCACTAGTAATGAGTAGAAAAAATTTATATATATATATATATATATATATATATAAATTTTTTCTACTCAAAAGAGACACATAAGGGTACAAAGATTGCATCCAATCCTTCGGAGAAACTAGTCGATCATTGTGTAGTGCACAAGATCAACAGAAAAAATGATGAAGGATGAAATCCAAGGTCACTTCTATGCAGCTCCAGCTTCACTTTTTCTCTCTTCTCTCTCCTTGTTCGTGTTATTCTTCCTCTAGTTCTTCACTGCTTGTTGGTTTTCTCATGAATTTTGAACGAAATGGTCCAAGAGGTGCTAGACCAACTCACCCAGGCGAGTTGGTTCCTTTAAGCAGAAGTAACCTCACTAGCCCACGCGAGTTGATTGCTAGCCTGGGCGAGTGGCACTCTGAAATTCTTCAAAAATGACCCTTCTGCACTCCATCTTGTCTTGGTTTCTGAATCCAACAGACAACCATCAAAATGTAAGAAATGCATGGATGAATCTTTCATATTTAAACAAAAACATTTATAAATGTTCAATATATAAAACAACTAGAATTAAGGGTAATTTATAAGAAAACTATTAAAATCAAAAGATAAGTACTAACACTCTAATCCCAAAAATAACTTAAATATGACACTTGTCAGGTATGTCGACTTCAATTACCAGAATAGTTTGTTATGTCCGAAACATTCAGGTTATATCAGATAATTGATGTCGATACATAACCAAAGTTTTGCCTATGGAGTTGTTAGACATAGGATAAAGGTGAATGACCCATGACCATGAGCTAGGAAGTGAGTGATTGGGTCAAGAAATGAAGTCACTCTCCCTAAATCCAATCGCTCACCTTAACAACAGGGACACAAAATCCCTTAATGAATGGATCTACTCTCATTTGCGCAAAATGATTGAGTAAGAAAGGGATTTTGGAGAATGCTCTAATCATATGCCCAAGTGCCTTAACAACGTCCAAGCCAAGGCATCTTAAACAGATGACCAAACGAAATACTCTCACAAATGCAGGATAACCCATGGACAACAAACAAAGAATACATTTGTGGCAAAAAAAGAGGCAAAACACCAGGGTGAACAATTTCTACCCAACATAAGTGTCTTATTTATAGCAAAGGAGCAAGGAAGAACTGCCAAAACCAAATAAAAGCAAGGTACGAAGTGGTTGGAAGGTAATAAAAACACAAGGAAAAACACGAAAACCATAAAGCAATTCAACAAATAATAAATCTTTCAGTTGAATGAGTCAAAGCGATAACTATGGACTAAGCCAAAAGTATAACTAGTGTTGGAAAATTAAAAACATAATACACAGAAACAAAAAGATGGAATAAATGTTACAAAAAGGATGAGATACAAGAAAAAATGGCATCTCTACCCTTCTAACCCTGCTCGACTCTCGTCATTCCTTGATCCCGTACCTCGAAATCTCTTTAACATTAATGTCAGAAGTAACAACAATAGGGTGAGAAACATTGATATTAGGTTAAACATCGACAACGACGACATTGTTGTCATCTTCGACATCTAGAGTAGAAATTGGAGCCCCCTCGACCCATTTGCCCTTGGTCTTGTCATACACCAACCACACCTCATTTTTAACCTGGCATCTCAAATTCATGCTTGAAAGGTTCATGATCAACTGCACCAAGGGAATGAGAAATTCAACTGGGTCCAAAGCATTCTTTGATCGAAGGTAGTTTGCACAAACGAAGCATGAATGCACTCACTCTTCTTTACAACCGCTTTCAGCTCTTATTCCAAGCCCAGAACCTTCGCTAGCAATTCCTTATTCACTAGCTCAAGACCTCGGCAGTTTTGGAGACCTTGTCGGCAATAATCTTTTGATCACGGAGCTATCTTTTGAGTTCCCCTTCTTCTTCATCAAATTTTCTCACGACAACTTGGCCGCAACAACCACTCCAAAAGGGCCACTTACACCATGCTCATTTTTAAATTTGATACAGGAAACCATCCTGGGAAGGATTGTATTAAGAAACCGAGAGAAAATGGCATTTTGGGCACCCATGAATGCCATATGGTCAAAGGCTTTCGAGAACATGGGGAAACCCTCCTCTTGGATCGATTTCCAATCTCGGATTGTGAGAATCACGTCTAACATCTTAAAGCTATTCTGAGGAATATCCCATATTGGTTCCACGAGATGTCCTCGAGATAGAGGAGAAACCGCCTGGGCACGACTGCTTTGCTTAACCATAACTGCTTGGCAAGAGGGAGAGGAAGGAGCAAACACGACAGGAGAAGTCGCCCTAGGCCTCTTCTATGATGATCCATCCTCATCGCGGCTCTTATCAGTTAAGGCAACACAACTGCCAATGTTTGGAACAACACCCGACCTAACATCTAGGTCAACCATCTCTGCCTTGTCTTTCAGCACTTTGAGATTCTTGTGACCCCTCTTCTTGCTCTCTGGAGTCTAGAGCACTCCCATACTTGTCAGCAACAACGACAAGACAGTCTTGGTGTCCATCTCTTTCTGTTATTAGTCTATGGGAAAAAGCACCACCACATCAACAATTGCTAAGAACGAACGAAAAGGAAGCACCAAACACACAAGGAAGGTGAAGAGAGAACATAACATCAACCTACACCCCTGGATTTTCAAAATGATGGGAGAAAACCACCTCAAATTCCGTAAAAAGTGAAATAGATGACAAGAGACACGTGGCACCAACTGCCAAAAAAGGATTGGGCTAAAGAGCTCACCATGTGCCCAAAAGTGCGGAACGACCCCATCAATAAAAAAGAGTTGACGTCGAAAATCATTGTCAGAATCAAAATGCCAAAGGAAGAATTCAACCAACTATCTCAAAGAACAAAATCAACATTGCTCCACGAACAATATTGGTCTAAGGGGACTACTATTTCGGGGATATCTTGGACTTGAACCCAAAAGGCCACACTTTCTAGCTGAAAGTAACTCACCTAGTGGCAATGTCCTCAATGGTCTCTCCCGCCAAAAATCATCTTTAAAATACTTGGGATTCAACTAAGAAGTAAGCTTCTCTAGAAGCACTTCTAGAAGAAGAAAATAAGAAAAAAAAATGAGTTTCTCCATTAGCTAAAATGAGTTTTTCATTAGCTAATTTGTAGATGTCATCTCATCTTTTAGAGAAACTATATTTGCGAGCTTTTAAAAATTAACTTATGGAAAACTTATTTTTGTTTATACAAAAACTCATCTCATCTTTTTTTTTTCTTATTTTTTTTTAGAAGTGCTTCTAAAGAAGCTTATCCAAACAGACCCTTAGACTCATTCTGGATCCAAGACCAGATCTAGACCATAAGAAATTAATAGATCTTGGGCAACCAACCGCCTCAGACAACAAGACCAACATTGCTCTTATGGACAATATCAATTTGGGGGACTACTATTGTGAAGGTATCTCAAATAAGAAATACTCGAGATCCTCATCTCCATAGAAATACTCATCCCACAAGATCGTGTGCCCCTAACGGCTCCTCCCGCCAGAATTTCCCTATAAAAGTCTTCATATTAAGGGAATGAGACTACTTTTGACATAATCTAGAACTAGAATGGATCCAACTATTGTAAAGATCTTAACGCTCTCCTCTCTCTCTCCCTCTTTAGATCTTTATTCCGTACGACCTGAACAAAATTTACTTCGCTGCACCGGAAGCTCACCTCCGCCACCCTTACCACACACAAAGTAATATTTTGGCTTATGTTTAAAATTTATTTATTAAATATATTTTTATTAAAAAAAATTCAAACTAGTTTATTAATAACAATATAAATTAGTTTAATTATATATGGTAAAAATAAAAAATATTATTCGTTGGAGGAAATCCTACCTGAGACCATTATGTGTGACAAAAGCATGTTCTTGGAGTATTTCACATAAGTGCTCACCAAAGACTTAATAATAGCATGAATTAAAATAATTTATGATAGAGACCACAAATATTATTTAGTGAGACAATTTGCTCAAGATGATAAAATTATTTCTTCGAGTAGTTCACACAATTACATACCAAAAACTCATCAATATTTATTTTTACTTTGAAATTATATAAAATCATTTTTTACATAAATATATTAGAATTAATTTATTAAATATATTTTTAAAATTATTTATTCAATAATATCATAAATAACGAGTATGATTCATAAGAGACAATCCTTCTCCACACTATTATGGGAAAATCATTATCGAGAAGAACTCTGTATCAAAGACTCAAAAATATTCATTTTAAATTCAAAATCCTATAAAATCATTTTACTTAAAAATCATATTAAATAAATTTAAATGATTTTATAAATAAATATTTTGTTGATTTATATTTATATTATATATTTTGTTGATTTATATTTATATTGTGGTTGAAATTTTTATACTAAAAATTAATTTAAGGTCAGTTATTACAAAATATTTATTGCAAAATATTATCTTGACTTACGAAAATTTTGTTGATAAATATTACAAAATATGTTTTATGCTTGAATACTTTCTCTCCTCTTTCTACAATTTTAGAGGACTTAATTGACTAATTATATTTGTTTTAAAAATATATTTAATTTTATGAACAAATATATTCTAAACATGATTGAAATCAAGAGTAATGTGTGCCAGTTATAAAAAAAAAAAAAAAAAACCACTAACCCGAGTTTGTTATACAACATTAATCATGAGACAATCCTAATTCATCACGAAATCACCATTCAACAATCAAATAAAAAATGATACAAGAAATTAAGTAGATATTTACATAAATTTACAATAGTATGTAAATTGTAAAAAAATTAAAATATTTAAAAACAAAAATATTTTTTGGATCACAAGAATAACAAGTTGTTTTATAATTAAAAAATAAACACTAATAGTACAGTACATCACAAATGCTCGGTGAAACATTAACAAAGATTGAATTTACTTGGGGAGACTAGTGAGTGGTGAACAAGTAAGAGAGAGGTGTGCGCGGCATACCTGCCTCATCAATGACACTGTCTAGTGTCTATAGTACTCACTTGCTCCAGCACACTGGCAAGACGATCAAGCTCTCTGAGCATGTTCCTGCTTCTCCTGTGAGACACAAATCAGGATCACACAAGCAACTGAAACAAGAGCCATATGATATCACAGTGCTAAACAAACCTGATAGAACCAAATACTAATAATGTCCACTTCGAAACCCATATCCCCTTTTCGACTCACCTCCCTCCTCCGTTCCACGAAAGACCCCTCCCTCGCCCTCCAGCTCTTCCTCAACCCTAACCCTAACCCTAATCCTAACCCTCGCCCCCTGCGCCACTCCCTCCGCTCCTACGATCTCCTCATCACCAAACTCGCCCGCGCCAAAATGTTCCCCCAAATGGAACAAATCCTCCACCAACTCCAAACCCTAACCCAATTCCCCGTCCCCGAACCCCTCCTCTGCCGCGTCATCATTTCCTACGCACGCGCCCGCCTCCCCTCCCGCGCCCTGCGCACCTTCCTCTCAATCCCCTCCTTCCGCTGCACCCCCACTCTCAAGTCCTTCAACTCCCTCCTCCACGCGCTCCTACTCTGCCGCGACTTCCCTTCCCTCCCGCGCCTCCTCCCGCGCCTCCGCCACTTCTCCGCCTCCGGCCCCGACGCCTGCACCTACAACATCCTCATCCGCGCTTGCTCCCTGAACAACAACGACCTTGCACACGCACGCAAACTGTTCGACGAAATGCTCACGCTCGGGGTTCGTCCGACTCAAGTCACGTTCGGAACTCTGATTAACATGCTCTGCAAAGACCCGCATTTGAACTTGCGGGAGGCGTTTAGTGTGAAGGAGGACATGGAGAGGGTTTTTAAATTGAAGCCTAATGTTTTTGTGTACACTAATTTGATCAAAGCCGTTTGCGAGGTTGGGGACTTCGATTGTGCGTTTAGGTTGAAGGATGAGATGGTGAGGAACAATTTGAGGCTGGATGTTGTGGTGTACAACACTTTGACTTCCGCAGTTTTTAAAGCGGGGAAGAAGGGTTTAGGGTATAGGATTTTGGAGGAGATGAAGAGTGGCGGGGTGAAGCCGGATGCGGTGACGTGTAATGTGTTGATTGGGGAGTTTTGTAGGGAGGGGAATTTGGTGGAGGCTTATAGGGTTTTGGATGATGGGGTGGAGGGTGTGAAGCCTGATGTTTTTGGGTACAATGTGGTTATTGGATGGTTGTGTAAAGAGGGAAAATGGAGGGAGGCGGATGATTTGTTTCGGGACATGCCAAGGCGGCAGTGTGTTCCTGATGTTGTGACCTACCGGACAGTGTTTGATGGGCTTTGTCAGTGGATGCAGTTTGAGGAAGCTGGGTTGGTTTTGGAGGAGATGGTTTTTAAAGGCTATGTTCCGTGTTCCTCAAGTTTGAATGAGTTTGTTGGCAGGTTGTGCCAGGAAGGGGATTTTGAGTTGTTGGGGAAGGTTTTGAGTGGTTTGGGTGGAGGGTTTTTTTGCAATGAGAATGTGTGGAAAACTGTGGTTTCCTTGGTTTGTAAGTCAGAGAAGCTGTCAGGGGCTTTTGAGCTTTTAGATGCATTGGTGTTGGCATGAATTGTAGATTTGGTTCCACCAAATGCACACTCAACGTGAGATTCTGTTCCAAAATACCTGAAAGGTAAATCCAAAGTGGAGATGAATATACAATGAAGAGTACTTGCAACCAACAATAGAGATTTTAAGAAGGCTTGGAACATTGTCTGGATACTGCTTTTGTTGAAGGAGATATGCTCATTGAGGCCTTCTTTGCTTGACCCCCATCAAAAAGGAGTCATTAAGTCTGCTACCTTAGCTTCCAATTCTACTACTTGTGGTTGTGGATGCTCCCAAACCTGGAGGTAAGTAGCTTCAATCCAAGTTATTGTGCATTTGTGCATTATACTTTTAATCCAATAGTATGTGTTGATTTGGTTTCTATTAGATTAAGGGGCTGAGATGCATCTAATTGCAATTGAAATAATCTGAAAATGATACATAAGCAGGTATATGGACTTGCTTGCTTGGCACTCCCATTTCCATTGTAACAAGCTGAAAATACTTGGCTGGCTAATTAAGTTGATGATGCATGGTGTAACATCAAAATGGATGATGGTGTTCTTAAAATGTTAAATTCCATATAAACTACTTAGAAAATGAATGGCAGGTTATTATTGATCTAATTTGATGGAAAATAAAATGATTCCAAGATGATAGAAATATTCACTATTTTTGTTGACTTGCCATTGTTAATATCTTATTGTTGGTGCATCTTATTTGTCGTGATAAATATGGGTATGATTTAAATATTAAAATTTGAAGTATGCTAGTTTAGGTTTATGAGATTATCTTTATGTTTGTCCTAGAACCTACACACACATAATTGAATCGAAGATAGTATATGTTTGCTCCTGCTTCAAGGAAAGAAGGAATTCAAGTTTCAACATGATAATTCTTTAAAGGCAAATGCTAACCAGTGCCCTTAGGGCATTGGTTAAGGAACTAAAAGAAGAAAGATTTTTATTGGGATGCACAAAATTGTGGGAAAAGCTTAATTCATTTTATCAGTTTTTCTTTCCCTACAAATTCTTAATGAGAAGTTTTATCGAAACAGGTCCTAGCTCATGTGGTCTTGGTGCTACAGCTGCACCCATGATCAGTTAGTTTACTGGAAGACTGGTTGCTTTGGTACAAACTCACATTCATGCCTCTGTAGAGATTTTTTAGTCCCAAAATTGAATTAAGGTGGGTAATTTTGTTTTATTTGGAAGTATTAGTGTGAACTGTTGAGTAAGACCCTTCTTTTCTTAATAACCCAAACAGTGGAAAAATACAGAAGATGGAACTACCACAGTTAGTATTCTTCCTGAAAATGGGAAGGGACACCCTTCAATCTCTACCAAATCTTTGGACACCTGCACCCCAATGTTGGTTTGGTTTTCAGTTTCAATTATTTCTAGGATTTATATTTTTGTTAATTCAAATGTTTTCTTTGATTTGCAGCCACTTATTTTAAATTTCTTGATTGCTGTGATGTTTGTATACATTCATGTGATTGAACATGATCAGGAAATAATTACACTATGGTTTCATCTGCTTGAAATTTTCATTGGTGATTCATGTCATTGAGATGCTAAGTATTAAGTTAGTTATCAAGTATCAACTTCCTGACATGTCCCTCTTTTATTTTTTCAGCCAAACTTGGGACTGACTATGTTAAAATTTCAAAGGTTTACTTGAAATTTTATTAGAAAAAAATACCCGAGATTTATGAGCTTTTGCTGATTTATGTTTTATACATGTGGACTGGATCAAAAGATATTTCAGAAAAACCTAGGTGTGAATTATTTAGTGGTGTAACTGTAGCACATTCATTTCAGCATTTCAACATTCTCAGCTGCTTGATGCATTTGGAATATGAAAGTTAAATAATGACAAACAACAATGTTGACCGTCACTGTCTCAATCGTTGAACTTGGATAAAAGTATTGGCAGAGTTAGTCAGCTTAGTGGCATCATTTTCTTGTCATGTGTGGGCATGTCCCTAAGCTTGCCCACAGGTAAAAAGATACATGTTTTGCAGAGTACCCTGCTTTGTCATAAATCTTTGTTATCATTTATAACAACCTCCTATATAGAGGTATATATTGTAATTTTTTTCAAACAATTAAGGGGGTTAATGTAATGTATAAGGAGTGTCAATATAATGTTTTTCAAACAATTAAGAGGATTAGTGTATAGACATAGAAAAGGAAAAAATATTGTGCAATCTGAAAAAAACTTAGGGAATGTCAGTATAATTTATTCTATTTTATACTTTTTGTGATCACTCTTCAGCATGATGATACTACATCCTGAGCTAGAACTTGTATATGGGTTAATTATTTGAAAAATGGAGAATGTAGATAAAAGATTATTTAAACATCCTTAGGGAGATCCTGACTGTGAATGAATTCATAAACATTTTGAAGGGAGATTGGGTGGATTAATTATTCTTTAAAAGAAATCTGCTTTCAAGTCCTTTCTAGTTAGAGTTTTATTGGCGAATATGGGGAATGAGGACAGAGCACAGAGCTTATTAAAACGCATTATGGTCAAAGTGTATGCATCATAATGTTTGGCTTTGAAAAGGAAGATGTGGGATGACTGAAGCAGGTATTATGGATGATTTCAATAGGAAAGAACAATGAAAAGAAGGCTTGAAGTTCAAGAGGATAGAATTGAAATGCTTGAGTTTCAACCATTAACACTTAACAGAAGACTGATTTGATTGATGCTCCTTTTCTAGGACTATGCTTGACATGGTACAAGGTAGGTGGGCAAATCAAACCAAACGTTGGTGTCATAAGTGACTGATCAGGCTGAGGGGAGGTCCTCGTGGTCATAGTGAAACTTTAACCTGTTTATATGTGTACTCATTTTGAATTATATACATTTGATTTGATGCATTTGTTTTGGATTCAATGAAAATTCGATTATTTTATTCATCTAAATTATGGTTAGTGTGCTAAGCAGCAAATTCATTATCATATATGGAAGGTGATTATCATTTATAAAAGACCTAATGACATGATTTGTATAATTATATTATCAGGCACTATGAAAAAGTGATAATGGAAGGGGTTTGGATATGGTGTTATCATAGAACCTTTTTATGTACTTAATTGGCGTAAGTAATAACTTTAATATTCATTTATTTCTCTTGGATATCTAATTACTTATATATATACTTTTTATTTGCATATTAATTAACTATGAAATATCGATAATTAAAGAAAACATCGTTTAAAAATACAACTACAAATCAATTATAATAATATACAATGATCTTTCATAAAACATTACGAACACTAGAAACTATTATAAACATTACAGTAAATATACAAAATAACAATTTATATACTTTCAGGTTTGATGTAGCAGCGGTAAAACCCCTATTCGAAACAGTTAAAACCGTTAGGGTTTTCCCTTTAGGGTTGGTTATCCATACTCCTGCACAAATTCTTAATATGCTAAGTCCCATTACTTCTATTTCCTTCACGAAATCATGAGATTCAAATACACTCCTGCACAAATATTTAACCCTGAGATATTCTTTAGAGGTATATTTAAACGCTTCTGTGAGATTGAATGGGACTTGTGTGAACCAACCATATGAGCTAGTTGGTGTAATACAATTCAATATTCTATCCCCATCACCCTAAAGCCATGACATACCACATCTTGACAGATCCATATAAAGATGAATATCTTCTATATAGATGATATTAGAATGGTTTTCTCCTTTAGCTTGATGGCATATGAAGCTGAAACAGATTCTAGACATTGAGAGACAAAGAGGAATCCAAGAAGATCACATAGGAAATCTGGTTACTTTTGAAGCATATCCCTTGGAAGAAAGCTATCGAAACCAATTGGCAAGACATGTATGCGAAATTAACAATTATTCATACAGACCTTTGGATCTAGATTTATCAAGTTCATCCCAAAGGCCAAAGGATTTTTATCCTACTGATAGGATAATACTTCAAAATACTAATGATAGTCAAATTCGAACAGAGATTTATGTTCCAGATCCCAAGTTTCAAAAAGTGGAAGATTTAGCCAATGACAATTCTCCATTAGAACAAGACTTGGAAGATTACAATGCTCAATTGATGGAGGAGTTGTTACACAAAAAGCGATACCCTTATCATCACCTAGTATACAGAAGTCTCACCAGGTTAGAAGTACAACATTACAACTTGTCATTATCCACTAGATCAAATTAGTGGATTGTTGAAGGAATCTTGTATAAAGGTGTGCAGTAGAGAGAGTAACTTTCAAGATAAGGATGATCGTAATCCTATCCTTCTCATTGTATTTGTGTGCCACGTGTCAGTTGTTCAGAAACTGTCTTATCTTGAGTCTACTTAGCTTTATCTTACTTTTAAGAAAGTAAATTCTATGTTATCTTCTATTGTAATAATCTTATCCTTACCCGGATAAGACTTTGTATGTTAGTGTTCATTCCCCTCCTATATAAAGGGAACGAGTCTGTATGTTTAGGCATACTGAATCAAATAATACTCTCTTCTCATTAAAATGACTTTTCTCTAAACTCCCTCTTCCCTGAAACTCTGAGTTATATAATAGTTATCATCTAAAACTCTCACCAGCTAGTATGCTCTACACTCGTCTCTTCTGAGGATCTTGTGTATCAGAACGCCGAATATTAATATCAATTGGGGGGTTATCTCTATGGTCTGTAGAAATCTTGATTCGAAGTTATCCTGAGATGTTTAATGCCTTAAGAAGTAAAAAAATGATAATGTTAAAATTAATAAAAAAAAATTGAATGAGATATATGAAATTTGAATGATATAGGAAGAAAACATCATAATCTAAAAAGTCAGAATCCTAAAGAAAAGTCTAGAAAAGCTACTTAAAAAACTAGGGAGAAAGGGTTTAAGCCCAAATAAAGCTAAGAAGTGAAAAACATAATTTCATTGCCCAGGGGAACGTGCATTGGTGTGCTGATTTCTTTCACGGTCATGCAATTCACCCTCCGTTTCTATACAAGATGAATTATTTAATTCATTAAGATTTAAAAAATGATTAATTTAATTGATTTGTCTTAAATTTATAATTTTTTAAAAATTATTCTTGTAATTAATATTCATCTCCCTTATAATTATTTGTTAATATATTTCCTCTATTCTTTAAATTAAAATTATTTTTAATCTAAAAATAATTAATATAAAAATATTATAAATTGGGTTTAGCATAGTCAAAGCTGGCACGGACATGCCAATCTCTTGCACGGTCAAGCATAGCTTTTTGGTTCTCCAATGACCTTCCTTTTCTTCCACAAGGACTCCAGTGCTCCAAACTTCCATCCCCAAGGTCCATAATGCATTCAAATAACTTATTGACACCTCAAATCATGGAAAAATCCTCTCCTATAAGATAAAGATACTAAACATATAACAGGTTCGACAAAACATGAAATATAACATCAACATGCAAAGACTAAGTCCTAAACATTAAATAATGCAGATAATTCTAACTAAAATGACACCTAATGATAACTTAAAATGCTATATATCAAAATAGATATTTCGTAAACTTTTCTCCATTCAAACTTTTGTTCATACATACTACGCACCTAAACTTCAACTTTGTTGGTAATTTTTCAACACTTTTAAACTGCATTCATCCTTCATTGTTTGAGTTTTAGTCAATAAATAATTTATACATTTTCATACTTAGCCAAATCAAAAGTAAAAATTATTCCACCAACAATCTACATTTTGTACTAACTCTACTTGATTAATTTATTTTTTAATGTTTTAATATTTATTTTTATCTGTTAATTAAATTAAAAATATAATTAATCAATATTTGCCTTATCTAATAAAAAAAGACATTGTGAACAAAAAAAATGAGAAAAATAAGATAAGAATTGACTTTTTAATCCTTAAAAAAAGGACATTGGATGTCTATTTTTCATTCCCTTTTAAGATTGGGATGGAATCAAAGGCTAAGAATAAGAAGGCAAAACCTATTGTTTTTGGATGTCCTTAAAAAAAGGACATTGGATGTCAACCTTTACCGCTCAGTAGGCCTTTTGTTTGGGCTTTTTTCCTTAAGGGAGAAAATGAGTTAAATATTAAAAAAAAAAAACTCTTAAAAAATTAAGCCACTTAACTTTTATAAAATAAAAATAAAAAACCGTTTTGAAAGCAAAAATGAAAAAAAAAATGAGTGCAGCATATGCTTCACGTTCATTCCTATTGTAAACTCTCGTTTAGGTAATCTCTCCAGTAATTAGTTAACTTTTTTTCCCCACTCTTGCTCACCTCACTCTCTCTTCTATGTCCTTCACCTCAACGATTTCTATTCTTGTTTCCTCTCTAACTTTGATGATGATGATTCTTACTTTGACTTCTTCTATATCTAACTTGACTTGGTTATATGAAGAAAAGAATGCCAAAAAATTTTAAAAAATGAACCCAACTTTAAAATTAAGAGCATCCTAACTGTCAAATAACTTCTATTTTATTTTTTAAACCTTTTATTTTGAATTTTAATTTTAAAATAATTTTTAACCCAAAAAAGAGAGATAAACACAACCTCAATTAAACCTGTCATAAAATCCCTTATCCAATAACTATAATTATCAGTTGGAAACTAACTTCAACTTTATACCAATTATGTTCCTTAAACTTCTAAAATTCTTTTGGGGGAGAAGGCATCTCAGATTTCTTCAAGCCATTAGTAGCATATTGAACCAATTGTCACCCTCATCAATAATTTATTTAAATTATTTGATATCTTAATATTATTGACATATGTTAACGTGCACTTCAAGCTATTCAGAAATTATAATAAAAATAAATAAATAAAAAGTATATCAAAATGCACCTCTCAACATTTTTTTGTATTGTAGAAAATTATATTAAATAAGAAGTGAAACTCACTATTTACTATGGTTCACATAATTTTATTTAATAATAAAAAATTAGAAAATGAGTTACTTATATTTTTTTTCAAAATGTTATTAAATTAAAAAATTATTTTCTATAGTAGTTTAAATGCAAAATAAACTTAATATTTATCCTAAGCTCCAGTAACCACACATTAATAAATTCTGATATATATATATATATATATATATATATATATATATATATATATATATACACACACCTGAAAAATGATGCTTTGCACTAATTGCTACTTGCAAGTATCAACGTTGCGTTATCTACTTACATTGTCCTACATTTATCATGTCACTGTTATCATAAAGTTTGTCATGTCACATAAAATAGAAAACAAATCCCTTTAGTCAAAGTTCCCACTCGATCACAATGATGCATTGATGCTCTCTTATCATTCACCTTTAAAGAAAATCACCTACCCTTCATATTACTATGATTTTTTAACCAAGATATTGATAGAAAGTTGTTCTGAATGGAAGTAATGATAACTCTATGTTGGAAATCTTAAGAGTATATAAAATGAGTATTTTCTTTTCAAAATTATTTATTTAATATTTACTGGTCAATCAAGATTTAAATTATGAATTACTTGATTAAGATTCATCACTTGACAAATAATATCGGATATTATGGTAAAAATTACTTAAATCTAAACTTTGCTACATGGGCTAAAGGTGATCAAAACGGCAAGCTAAAATTTACCCCACAATTATTTTCTTAAAAAGCATCTTTTTTTAAAAGAATTTGAAAGCATGCCTGATACTACACAAAATCTATGACACTTTCCACATATACCCATATGAACCACACAACAACCTACTTCATCTGTTCCATTATTAAATATTTTGTAACGGCTGTATGTGATACAGTGAAATACAAATCTCGCATGAAGCACAGCCTTCTTTATGAGACATGAAAACCTTTTTTTTAAAATAGGATTGGTTACATTTCTAGTCTTTATATATTTATTTTTTATTTTAATTTCTTTAAATTTTATTATTCACATTTAAAATTTAAAATTTTTATTGATTAAATTAAGTTTCTTATTATAAAATTCTATTTAACAATTAATAGAAATGTAATAGAAATATAACATATTATTGATTTTTATAAGTTAATAAAAAAATATGTAAAAAATTTAAATAAAACAGTTAAGAAACTAAAATGTAAAAAAATATTTTGAGTAATTTGTATGTGTAATATATATTGTCAATCTATAGGAATCAACGGTATTTTACATTGCTATTATATTCTATTAGATAAAAACTTAAAATGAAATTTAATTTAAACAATTATAAAAAATATAAACGTGACTAAATAAAGTTAATAAACTAAAATTATACATAAACTAAAGTAAAAACAAAGAAACTAAAATAATTAAGGTTTACAAATATTGTCTTTACGTGCCCCTTTTATCACCGTGCCCATTGAATAAAGTTGGTATCGTGTGGGACCGGACCTAATTAGCTTTCAATTCTTTCAGGAGCCAAATATACGTACCATATATATATATATATATATATATATATATATATATATATATATATATTCGCATTTGGACATAGGCAAAAAAAAAAACACAATTTTATATGGTCTTGTATCAATTTTTCAATGTTCAAATAATCAAACTGAATTTTTTCATGTGCACACACAACACAACCAAGGACCATTCAATAACAAGAATAAAAGAGAGTAATGCTCAGTTCGTAATTGAAAGATAATAGGAAATTAACTTAATCCATTAAAATTTCTTTACTCTTTTATTATAATAAATTTCTTTACTTTAATTTGGTTATATATAATGTAAAATAATTATTTACTTAAAGCTAACATTAATATTCACAAATGGAGTATACTACATATTGAAACAATTTTTTGAAGGGACGTATTGAAAGACAATTAATGCTTACTTTAAATATTGAAAAATTAAATGAGTCTATTAAGTTAAAATCTAGTTAGTGTCCTCACGCATTATCGAAAAATTAATTTGAATTCTTAATGAGAGAATATTGTCTCTTCTATGTCCCTTTCAAATATCTTCAATTAAGTTGTAAAGGCATCCAAGGCTAAACACATGACAATTAAAAAGAATTAAAGAGAATCACATTTCATTCTTCTTTTTTTTCCATCCTTTTTCTTAGAAAACACATTTCATTCCTAAAGAAATGTTTCATTTATAATATATTTTTCTAACTTTTTCTTTAAAAAATTATAATATTTTTAACTTAAATTGAAAATATCATATTTTCCATAAAAAGTTTTATATTGTACCCTTCAAGACGCAAGCATTCGGTAATCGGTCATAATAGCTCACAAATTCATAGCATTCACATTTCACATTTGTTCGTGTGTATCGAGTATTAACTACTAACAATACTGCCAATAAAATTCAACACAATTGATAAAAGTTAAATTTTTTATGCTTGTCATTGAAGGTTTGATATCTCAATGTGCATACAAAAAACTTTATTAAAAGAGATAAAATTAATTTTAATCATTTCTATATTTTGATAAAACTTACTCTCAAACAATTGATTGAAAGATATTTTTGTTCAAATAAAAAACCCTACTAGCAACACTTCGTTCACACCTACATGTTTTTAAAAATTATCACCTAGACAAGAGTGCTAGAAATATTCCTTTAACACACTCTTTCAAGCACATTCTTTATAATCAGTTAAAAATTATAAATTAAAAAAATTATCAATAAATATAATATGAAACTCGTAATTTTTTATCATTTTAAATAAATTTTGACTAATAAGAGAGTATGGAAAAAAATGATAAAAAAATGTTACTAACATTTCTCTTAAAACAAAAATTACATCCAATCTATCCGAATCCTTACCACTAAACTGATCTTAGTAAATTTACATTTATAATCTTTAATTTAACATGTTTTAAAAAATCATATATTTTAAAATTTTACTAAAGGGCTTCAAATTTCAAAACAATTATTTTTCTTTATTCAATCTCAAACAAAAAGAAAGTTACTGGAAAAAGAAAAAATGCTAGTCCCCATTGTTTTAAAATTCATTTTCAACTCTAGCAAGAAAAACTATTTTTAAGAATACAGCCTATAAAATTAGTAACGAAGTCAAAGATGGAAGGAGTAGAACAAAAGAATTTTTTTCTTTAAGATATTAAGTTTTACCAACAGTTTCCATAAATAATAGTGACTTATGTTTCTTCATCAGTTGGAAAATTCAATTTCTGATTGATTCTTAAGTATTATATAAATCACAGTTCCAAAATTCAATTTCTGATTGATTCTTAAGTATTATATAAATCATGTTGAAAAAAAAAATATTTAACTTATGTCTATTCAAAGTCTCTAAAAAAGATTAATCACTATTTTTGACATAACTACTTTATCCCAGTAACATGATAAAATAAAATAAAAAGGGAGAGAGAAACTAAAATGATCATAATAAAATTAACACCAACAACATTATTATGTACATAACATATGCATTGTCTGGTAAAGATGCATTCCAGCTAGACCATCCCTGCCACCGGCCTAATATCAACAAAATATGGGGGCAAGCATTTGATTAAACTACATAACAAAATAAATTTAAAGAAAAAAAAACATTCTGAACAAAAGGGGCATTTCCCAATGCAACGGTTCACGCGCTTCCTTTTCAAAATGGCCAAAATACAAATGGACAAGAAAAAACAATGCCCCATTGAACCATGGCAGTGTGAGTCCCCACAAGCCATGTCCCTCCCCAAAAGTTTCAACTCAAAACATTGGCTTCCACTTCAACACAATATAACAACCTATTGCATGCGGGGGTCAGTCTCTGATCAAAAAACACTACTTACTAGCTTTACTTTTTTTTTACTACCTTTGCTTTGTAGATGTGAAATTTTTTACTTGGTGCTGTGAGAGGTAAACTTGGCACTGTATCACAGTTTTACCAATCCTAAACCCTGGAACCACAGTGAAAGCAACTTGTGGCTCAGACTCCACCACTGGCAATGCTGCTTCATCATTTTCATTCACACTCTCCATGTACACATCAGAGAATCTACAACACCCTTTTCCCACTTGAAAGATTGAAGCTTGAGGCTCAAAGGAGAAGGCCAAGCAGTGCAGGAGCCATACCCTCTTGGCCATCTCAGCAAATGAAGTGAAGAAATTTGTGTCAGGAAACTCTCCAGCATTCAGAAGGGTTCTCTGATTCAGGTTGCCAAAGAACGATGCCTCCATCTTGGGATGAACAAGCCTCAAGTACTTGTTCCTGCAGAATTTTGCAAAGGGTGATCTTGGTTTCCCTGCAAGAAAGTCCTTTGCTTTCACTGGTTTTAGCTCATTGAACCTCCCAAAGAAAAGTTGCCTCTTGTTCTTATCTGGTAGAGACTCATTTGGTAGGGAGAAGTTAGGGAAGTTGAATGAATCAAACATCTCCCTACACACAAAGGACTCAATTGCAAAACACTTGTGATCTTCTTTCAAGTAAACCACATTCTGTTCAATAATGGCATTGACTGAGGCATCAATATCCCAACCAGCAGATCTCATTTCATTTACTAACAATTTCACAAAGCTCCGAATGGACCTAACTGTGTGGCGAAGAACGGTGACAAAATGGCTAGGACTTAGTCCTGACATATGGAGATTATCAAGAACTGATAATGATCCACTTTGATTTAACCTCTTCTCAATTGACTTATTGTGCACATTAGCTTCCTCTAGCTTTTCTTGGAGAAATATAATCTCAGAGTCCTTGAGCCCTGCCTGCGATTCTAACTTCTTCCCTGTAATCTCAAAGGTTTTGTTGACACTTTGTAGCTCCTTTAATTTAGCTGCAAGAATTGCTCTATCTGGTAAAGGATCAAATTGTTTTTTGAAGTAACATTGCTTTAGCTCAGACAAGGTCTTGAACTCTGAGACTATCAATTGATCAGCAACTTGAATTCCATCAGGGTCATAAGGAGACTGAGCATTCTGTAGCTGAGCATACGAAGCTTTAACTGTTGAAATGCTAGCAAAAGTTTTTGCAAGCAAAGCTTCTGTGGCCTTTCTTTCCTGAAGCTCTTCATCTTCTATGTTTATTGCACTCTTGCACATATTTGCTTCATTGCTGAGATCCGCATCAACTTTAACATTCTTCAGTCCATCAACTGGTGCAATTCCAGTCACTGCTCTAACGTGAAGAACTTTGGCAAAAGTGCGAGCCAATTTGCTCTTGCTTGGTGTCACTGCTGATGGCTTAACAGATTCCATCTGCAGAAACATTACAATGTTGCAAATGAAGGTGAAAATAGTGAAGTATTCAAGTGTTTAAAAAGACAAACAAGGGCAATAAAGTCATAACAATGGTGACCATGATGAGTATGTTTAGAAAAAGAAAAAAAGTAATATGCTTTAATGCTTAGATCGAGGCCTTTAATGGAGGCTGGAATTTTTCTTTTTGTTCTTCATCTATAAAAGTTTCTTGCTTGCCAACTTTCAAAGACGGCAAAAAGTCATTTCTAACTAAGCATATTTAGAAGACAAGGATCCTAAAGAATAAAGAATGAAGGACAAGATCAAAAGATGCATTAAAATTCATTAAGTTATAGTATATCCATATAATACTAGACATCATGTCCAAGGTGGCAATTAGCAACGTGAGTGTATAAATGGATCCATGGTTTTCTATATCAAGCAAAAGCAGAAAAGATAATCAAGTAAATGAACCAACTTAAGAATGTGTACACAATATTCTTTAAAAAAGAAAAAAATTTACTTTTATCCTAGAAAAAAGCAAAGCTTTAAGCCCAAATTTAACACCAACTAGCAGACAAAAACACAGGCCCTTATTTCTACATATTTTATTCTGATCCTACAAGTTTAGTTTCCTCAAATTTTGATTAGAAGAGTACAAGAGAATTGGCCGCCCGTCAGTCAAATTAATCAGAACCTCTTTATAAAGTGACCAGATTAGTAGATTGAGTATCTTTAGTACTCATTGATTATGAAAGTAATATAATGATTACAGTCATGATCAACACTAATCCAATTCACTTCTCATGAGTTACAAAGGCAAATTCAGTCAACAATAAATCCATAACCTCAAATGAATAGTTAAATCCAAAAGTAAATTCATGTGATTTACCTTTGTTGAACAATCATTACATGATGCTAAATTAATATTTTAATTACAAATAATTCAGTAACCATTTAAAAAAAAACTGACAATTAGTTTTGTTTCTGTTGATAAAAAAATATAATCGTCTGATTCATGAACCCTAGGATTCCCTGAGTTCCTCATATTCATCATGTAACAGATCAAGCCTAGCAGTAACTCAGCAGTTGCCCATGTGTCTGCAATATAGGTCCCATAAAAAAAGTGAATATCTGACATGGAACTTTTCAGTTCACTATGATGACAATGAGAAAAAACGTATCAACCCTATTAGGCATCATCCAATCACTACATGGTAAAAGAGATACCTATGTTATGCCTAGAAGGGACCTATATTACCTTTCAAATGAAATTAAAAATCCACAGTTGTAGCTCATAAATATCATATTCAATGGAACTGAACTAACAAAAACAATTAACGGAATAGAAATACTGAGACTGTACTTCAAAGAATCATTCAACTTCCAAACAATCGAGGGGTCTAGCTCAGTTGATTGGATAGTATGCATGAGTGTTGTAAACCCCGATACCTATCTTTGATAACTACGGATCCGAAAAAAAATTCAACTTCAAACTGCGACTAGTGTGTTTGGTTTGCATTTTGGAGCTAGAGAACGGGCATTCACACTTTCCTAGACACGTGTTCGCATAGAGCGGTAGAGTGAATGTGTTTCCAAACACACCCTAAAATCACAATACTAAAATTGTGTAACTGAAAGGGTAAAAAACACTATACAAGAACAAGCAACATTTATTCACTGCCCATGACTCCTTACCCCCACTACTGTCATTTCAACTTCCACTACTAGAGACACTCACATGACTATATATTAAAGAAGTCAAAACAATAGAACATTAGATTCTCTGGTGCTTTCAAAATCCACCAGACGCAGGACATGTTACCTTAAGAAAGCACAACACTATACCATGGGGCCTCAAAAAACATTAACCCAGTTCCTTATTTCATCCAAAAAAAAAAAACACCAACCGCCTACAACAGTCCACAACAAACAAAATCAGTTATTGTTGCCAGAAACCTTGCATTAACCATGCCATCAACAACCATAAACATCAAACAAAAGCGCCAAAACAAAGCATCTTTATGCTTCTGGCAATCAAAATCACAACTTTTATGCTTCCCACTAATGGCTACAACCACAAATCCTTTTTTATTATTGATGGATGCTTTTGCTAGCTAAACACTAAGCAAGTCAAAACCCAGAAACATTAGAGGAACTGCTAAATTCAGGAAAAAAAAATCACAAAATCAAACATTCATGGCTTAACTAGTGATTTGACACACCAAGAGATTTCATTTCACTGTACCTTAAAAAATCTTCGGAGAAAAGAATACACAACTAGTGTGTTAACTTCTCCTCATAGTGAAACGTAAATCTCACGAAAACAGAGACAGAACAAAACAGCTCAAATATATGCCAACATATATCGTTTTTCCAAGCGCAAACTTCAAATACCTGCAAAACAAAACGCCCTCGGTGAAGAAAAACCTTCAAAAACAAGAAAAATGGCTTAAGTTTTTGTTCTTCCAAAACACAAATAATTAAAATAAAAACACCCGAAAGGCAAAAGATGAAAACATACAATCAAGCTAATATATAAAGTCAACAAAATGTTCACCAAAACGTGTTTGCAACGAAAACGCGTTAAAAAGATAATAAAAACACCGACTTTACATATTTTTTCCTTCAAACGGGTAGCACCAAAAGTTTCTTATGTTTTTGTTTTAGTTTCTGTCTCCTCGTAAATACAAAGAGAGGAAACGGAAACAGAAACAATCAATAGCGAATAAATGAGAACAACCAATAAGAAAGAAAGGAAAGAAAAAAAAAGGGGGGGGCGTAGTGACATAATGAAGTTTCCTCAGCTTACCTGAACAAGAAAACTGAACAAATGAAGAGAAAAAAAAATTGAAAATGGCCCACTTGACCCTTTGGTCCAATCTCTTCAAAGACTTGTTCTTGCTATTATTTGTGTTGTGTTGATTTTTCCTGGTTTCTTCTTGTGAGATTCTCTCTTTGGTTCTATTTTTCTTCTAAAATAACATAGAAAACCTCGTCGCTGGGTTTATGGGTTATTGTTTTGTGTGTGTTTTATTTCTATATTTTTTAATTAGCGTTCCTTTCGCATTGGCAGAGACAGAAATACGATAGGTGTAAGAGAGAGAAAGAGTGATAGGAAAAAACCTAGAGAGAGGAGAGAGAAAGTGATTGGGATGACGAAAAGGGACAGGGGTTTGAGATATGTTCGGAGATGACAAGACTCTCTCTCGGCATTGGGAATTTAAAATATCGCAGAGTGTCGTGTCGCTTTCGGTAATTTTGAGGCTGTTTTTTGCCCCTGGGGGAATGCGATATTACATTTACGTGGTCCGTCAGGGCGGGGGACGGGGTGGTGGGGGGGGTTCGAGGGCGGGAAGGGTACGATTGGAATTTCAACAGGATAATCGTTCCCGTGTGTACAGACTTGGAATTTGGAAATTCCTCTTTTTAATTGCATGCTCTCAGAAATAAAAATTGTGATTGCGTAAAATTAGGATATTATAAGCCAGCATGTTCGGTGTGATACACTACGTCAACTTTCTTTTTAAGTTTAATTGTAAATTTTATGATTCAATTTTTATTATTTTATAAATTTTTTCACTTAAGTTTTTAATTTTTATACATTTGATAACAGTTGATAAAAGATGAATAATTTTAATTTTTATATTAGTTGTAATTATAATTGATGTAAAAAGTTATTTTTCTATATTGATTATAACTACAACTAAACTACAAAAATTTAGAAACATATCATTTTTTTATCAACGTGCTGGTAAAATATATCAAAATAAAAATTTCAGATAATAAAATTTATGAAATGTTAAAAGTTGAATGATAAAATTCATGTAAAAAACTTGAGTGATAATATCCATAAAATTATGAAAGCTAGGTGGTAAAATTCACAAAATTGTATTTGAGTGATAAATTTTACAAAATAATGAAAGTTTGATTATAAAATTTGTAATTAAGCATTTTTTAATCAGGAGAATCAAAAAATGATATCAGGATTTATAATAATTCAAGCACAAACTAAGTTATGTCATTTTAACCACGTCAACTTCTTTTTATATTGTCTTCTATTCTTTTATAAGTTTTACTTAATTAGTATTTTGTTTCTACTAATAATCATATCAAAATTTAATTATTTTAATTGGATAAATATTCATTTCCGTGCTTGAAAGAGTGAGACGGTGATAAGTTAGTCCTTAAAACATGGAAAATTCAAGTTTAGTTTCTAAATGTATAAAAAGTATGACAAATTAATTATGACAAATTGATTTCTAAATTTTGTAACTTAAAGTAAAATTGGTTCTCAAAAAATATAACTTATTGTGAAATTGGTCTTTGAATATTACAACTTAAAGACAAAATGGTCTTAAAATGGTCCTTGATTTTTTTTTCTTTTAAGGACCAATTTGTTACTACTTTACACTTATATGGACTAAAATGGATATTTATCCTAATTTAATTAGTAGCATTAAATTTATTATTGATTTGTACTATTTTTCAAAATCATTGTTTTTACAACCGTTATCGCTCAGAGTATTTTAGTTAGCCGAATATTGTCAATTGATATTCGAGTTTGTAGTTAAATTATGAGGATAATGATAAAGCAAAAAAATTCAAAGGTATTTTGAATTATTTGAGTTTACTATCATTAAGCAGTTACGATTTGACATAAGCATAGCCAACCAAAGTAAATAGAAAACCTTCACTCATCATGCAATAAAAAAAAAGGGACGATTAGCAAAGTGGTTAGGAGTGAAGTTTCATATACAAAATAAGCTTAACTGAGTGTGTGCCTTGAAGATAGTACCAAAAATAGGAGCAAAAAAGGTGATTAGTTGAATCACATGTAAACTAGTCGAATTGATAGTTAAACAGCCTAATAGTGTCCCGACATGGACAAACACAATTTTAGGTAGTTATATATTATATTTGTGCATAAATATGTCTTTAAAAATGTTTGAAAGGACACAAAAAACCAATCAATAAATAAAATTATCTTTTTTGGTTATTTTTCTTTCAATTTACTAGTTTTCCATCTTGCTATTTTTCAAATTCTTTTATCTTTAAGTCTTGTTTATCTCTAAATTTTGTTACAATTCACCTTCAATCAAGTGCTTTTGAAGTAACTTGAGAACTCATTACAGTTGAAAGGTCGATCGCTTGATCACATATTCAAATTTTGGAATAGTGTTGTAGCAAAAGTTAAACGAATTGCATTTGGCTAGCCTTGCTTATTCACGCAACAACAAAATTGCCACACTTGTTGGGACTAGAGTTGGTGCATTAATTGAGTAGTTTGAATCATAGGCTAAGTCATACCAGTTTATGCATTTGCGCTCTGTAAGACTACATGTGAGATGGATCAACAAATGAAAAAAAAGAATGGTTCAAAAACAAGTAGAGAATACATTGGGGATGCCTACATCCTTGATGACATGCCCAATAGCAACAACATTCGCCAATCCTTCAATTGGTAATAATTTTGTTGTGGTATCTATTGTCGCTTCATTGCCTGGCAAAACGCCTATAATTATGACTACTTCATTCATTCAACAACAGATAGACTTGGAAATACATGACATTATGTATTAGGTATCTGGGCAATTAGCTAAAATAGTCAAACCTATGGTGCAAAATGAAATGCAACAAACTAAAGAATTAGAAGTGAGAATGATGAATGCTAGCAAAAATTATGCTTCTTCAATGACTAGAAATCATGAAGTGTCGAATCAGGTAATTAATCTTGATTCTCTATATCTAAATGGGCCGATTCAGGTAGGACCAACACCATTGGTCCAACCGAACATAGCCTTTTTTCCTTGATGGCAGGCGACTCAGCCAAATATGATTATGTCAGGAATATTCAACATGGTTCAACCGATAAGCAACCAAGTGGGGTTTTACCCTAGACCTTTGGTAGGAAATACAAGTTATATGCCTGTCAATGTGAGTAATTTGTTTGTCGCTACCCCTAAGGGCAAACAGGTACAAATGAATATGCTAACTAATATTTTGCTCCACAGGTAGGACTAGCTAAGAGGCCAATAAATGATGCTGGTCATATTGGCTTGCCTTATATTGCACCTTTGTGTTGCCCTTTTCAAGTAGCAACAAGGCAATAACTGGGGGAATTACCAATTGTAAAGGCAAATATCACAAGAAAGGGGGTGCATTGTGATTTTAGAAATTTGTAAAGCCTTTTTGTAATTATAACTATTTCCCACCTGAAAGAAAACCTTTGTCAAAATAGATAACAAATTTTCGAAATCATGGTCAGACGATGAAAAACAATTTTCCAAAGCATAAGATATTTTCAAACGTTAAAAAACAAATTCAAGCCCTAGGTTAGTTAAAGTAGAAAGAAAACAAGTAAAGATCAGATGCAGTAAATTATATTGGTTTGTCTCTACCCTGATACTACGTCCAGTTCATGGCAAACCACCAAGTTCCACTAACTTCTCACAAGTTACAAGTATTATGTCACGACCACTTCTAGCTCTATAAATCAACCTCTACCCCATCTTTGATCAACATCCAGTATTCTTTGTCCTACCAAGTCATTGTTGGCTCTAAGCAAATCCGAAAAGATTTGTTGTTTGAGTTTGCACACTGACTAATTTTGTGATCGTCTTATAAACGAATTTACAATCAACACTTAGTCTTTTCTCTCAATATGTTTAAAGTGTTTTGAGAGCTTTTGAACTTTGTCATACCCTAATTTCGTCCGGGGACTATCGTTTGTTGATCTTTTGATCCTTGCTAGTCGACTTGCGGTGTTAAATGCCAGTTACAGTGCGAAACAGATGATCATTCAATGTTTTGCTCAAGGATGCGAAAATACCCAAAGGGGAAGGCAAAATGGTCATTTTAAGGCTTTTTTTGAATCCTGACTCGCCCAGACTAGCCTCTGGCTCGCTTGGGCCACCAAATAACTTCATGGTGAAGTAACCAGCTCGCCTGGGCGAGCAAGGTTGCTTCAGGATAAAGTAATAGCTCGCTTGGGCGAGCTGTCATGACCCCAAATACCTTGTTTTGCTATAAATAAGCGTGAAGAGGGGTTGAGATGGAGGTTCTGAGGTTCAGAGGTGAAGGATTAGGAAAAAACAAGAGAAAAGAAGAAGGAAGAAGAGAAAAAGAAGCTAAATCGTCGCCGAATCGCGACTGCAATTGATTTATACATCGTTCTTCGGTCGTTCTTTGTTCGTTCTTCGTTGTTCATCTGGTTAGTGTTTATCTTTAAGGATTTGAACATGGTTTATGGACCCTTAGGGGTCCTCTCTATTGTTTTGTGCATCTTCATCTCCTTCTCCAATCATCAGTGGTCGCTTTTCTTTTGTAAAGTGAGTTTTAACCAATCATTAGTGCCGCAATTTATCTTTAAAAAATAGGTTGAAGGTTAATAAGCAAAAACCAAAATAAAACCAACTCATAAACTTCTTCATTTCATCAAAAATATTGAGATCGTTTCAAGGTCCAACGCCTTAACGATCCTCTCTGCTTTTTAAAGTTTAAAACATTGTTTCAAGGTCCAACGCCTTAAACGAGTTTTGTTCATAATTAAAATCAACCTTTCAAAAAACATAAAAATAATGTAACACAACAAACATTCAAACTTATAGAACTACGTAGGTCTGAATTCCTCATCGCACTTGAGGATACGTAGGAGCAAGGGCAACACCCTTGTCGACCCCAAAAAAAAATATAAAAAGGGAAAATACATAAAAATATAAAAAAAGGAAAATACATAATTTTGAAGTCATGTTTTTCACACTCGATTAGAGACTGTCATCCCTTGTGACGAGCGGGTGGAGTGCTAATACCTTCCCCGTGCGTAACCAACTCTCAAACCCTCATTTTCAAAATACGCAAACCTTCACCTTTTTGGGTTTTCTAGTGTTTTTCTCAAATAAATGTTGGTGGCGACTCCGCTCGTTTTCTCCCTTGGAGACGAAAGCTTTGGCCCATTGTTTTGGCCTTTTTGCTCCCCCGCTGAAGGGTAGGTTGCGACAAACTTTATAAGAATATACAAAAATCTTTTTACATAAAGAATAAAGGATGTTTTCAACATTCGTCTTGAAGTGTCTATTGTCTCACAATGGGTTGTTCTTCATCTAATGACAATGTTCGTTGGAGCATTTAATGCTTCCATTAAATTCACATCTTTTCTTCATGCAGAGAGTCCACTCTAGTTGGATTTTGTGTCGTGCACTTCAGTAGAAAGGAGTTTGGCACAACATGGAGTCAGAGTAGGTCTGCACAACATGGAGTTTGGCACTTTCAGATATTGATCTTCATTTTTTTCTTCATAGGATTTCGATAGATCCTAGAATAATGTCTCTACAAAGTGCATCTCTGACAAAGTATTAAATGAAGACATAAATGCCAACTCTTAATGCTGTATTAGATCATGGCTTGAGCTTGCTATTGTCTGATTCTTTATACGCAAACTCGCATAACATAATCTTATAATGCATCAAATGCAACTTTTAACATTGTATTTATTTGTATCTAATCAAAATAATTAGGAGTCTTGATTTGTCTTAAGACATAAATGTCTTTTGACTTATCACCAATGGAGAAGTATCTTATGTGAATAACAATGAAGGCTTAGGGGGAAATGTTATGGGTCAAATCAGCTATTAGCCGCTAAGAACCACTACTATGCAACCGATAGATTCAAAAGTGATAGTCGAAACCATGAGAAAGTACTTTGGCCTTCAGTTGAAGCCAACAGAAAGACCTATGTATAAGAACCCATATTCAAAATGGGTAGATCGAATAATTCCTTTTCCAAAAGGTTCAAGACACTAGATTTTTCTACTTTTTTGGTGAAGAAGGAAATCGACTATTGAACACAAAGGGCAGTTCACAAAAAAAGCAGTGAAGCTGCTCAAAATAAGTTTAATAAGTTGTAGTTATTTCCTTTAGCTTTAACAAGAGTGGCTTTCACTTAGTACTCAAATTTGCCTTCAAATTCAATACAAAACTAGGCAGACACGGAGACATGTTTCCATGATTTATAAACCTCATCCCAATGTAGCTATATCCAATTTGATGAATATAAGGCAAATGGTTGATGAATCAACAAAAACTTCATTGAAAGGTTTTGGAAAGTTGGAAGCCATTGTTCAGTACACTTACCCAAAGTGGAATGTTCAACTATGGTAACAGGAAATATGCATCCTCAATTGAAAGAGAAGTTGGTGGCTCAAGAATATGGTGATCTCAACCAATTAGCCTCTAAAGCTAACCAAATAGAACAATCCATACATGAGAAAGAGTTGAAGACAACTAACAAAGGACAGAGATCCCATTTAATCTTGTTAGACAACATTGATAATAAGAATAGTGAGGCTTTTGAAGAAGTAAAATTTGAAATCATGGGTGCTAAAAACTTGAGAGGAAAGTCTCACTTATGTCCAACTCTGAAGCCTGGAAAAGACAAGGCATTGCTAAAGATGGGAAGGCCGAGTATGATTTTGACATATTCAAGGCAAATCAGATTTTCGACCATCTAATGAAATATCAACAAATTCGCTTGAAGGATGAACATAAGATACCATCTTTAGATGAAATTAAGGGAAAAAAATATTGTAAATGACATAATTCCTACAACCATTTCACAACTAATTGCATCGTATTTCGACAAGTTGTGCAAAGGACTTTGAAAAAAGGTTGATTTAAGTTAGCCGATAGGGGTGTAGCCAAAATGGCGGTGGATACATATCCTTTTCCAAATTTAGATATTAGCATGGTCTCATATGAGGAGTGTTCAGAATGTCGGCAAGTGTATCGATTCACACAAGCAGTATAAAACGATAAGATCGAGTATCGTATCCTCAGAGAATTTGTTTCACTCAAAATTCATACATTCAGTATGCAAACATTTATATACGACTAAAAGTGAAATAAATATCAAGTTGGTTTTTTGTATTAAAATCTAGTTAACTATAAATTAAATATCTAAAGTTTGAGAAGTAAAACAATCAAGTAAAAAGCATTGGGTCATTCTAGTGAATTTTCCTTGATGTTGTTATGTATTTTTCTCTATTTAATGTTATCCTAGTGTTTTTATGCTAAGAAATTACCCAAATCAAGATCCCTCTAGTGAATGAGCTTAACTCTCTTTAAACCTCGTCCTTGATCCCTCAACAAACTCAGCCTAAAAGAGTTGCATTAAGTCTACAACATAATATAGACTAGATCGATGCACTCCATTCATAGACATATAGTTTTCTAGCTTGCTCTACCAAGTTCTAAGGCTTTGAAGCACTTCCCAATGCTAAAAATCCTAACTATACATACAAATGGGTGATAAAGCCATAAGCATGTAAAAATAAGCATGGATAGAAGCAATGAACACATAAAAACAACATTAAATAGATAGTGAAAGAATGTTACATGAAGGGTTCAGTAGAACTTCCCAACCAAGAGGTTTTGCCTTCCATTACAAGTAATGAGCTTTCAATACAAAGAAGAACAAAATTTGAGTGAAGGAAAATGGATAAGAAGGGTTGAGGATGTCTCCTTCAACCTCTAGAACCCTAATTTCACTCCTCTAACCTAAACTCTCTTGGTGGCTCCATTTCTGTCGCTCTAGCTTCTCCCTTGGCTCTGTTTTTCGACTCCTTTTTAGTTTCTGCCAACTTCAGTGTTTTAAAGGCTACTTGGATGTTTTAGCTTCTGAAGGCTCGCTTAGCGAGACTGGCTCGCTATGCGAGAGTAAGTGAATTTTGGCTTAGCGAGCTGGGCGCACTGAGCCCGAGAAGAGACAAATGACTCACTGGGTGAGCTTGTGGCGCATTGGGCCAGCACATCTCTGAATGATCCTCTTCTAGGGTTTCCTAGCACGCTAAGCGAGCTGCATGCCTCGCTTAGCGGATGCCACTCGCTAAGTGCATATGCCTCGCTTAGTGAGATATCAGCTGCTTGAACCTTCTCTCCTTTTAGCTTGAAATTGAAGTGGTTTCAACATTAATTCACAAAATGGGAGTATCTACAATATAAAACCAAACTAAACATTAAAATATGTACAATCCCTACAAAAAGAACCATAATTTGGAGGAAAGATGCCAATTTTATGTAACTATTCAATACAAAAGTTAGTCGTAAATAACGACTAACAAACTCTCCCAAATTTACAGTTTTGCTTGTCCTCAAGCAAAGAAATAACATTTTGCTTGTACTCAAGTGACTGAATTCATAGTGTTTACTAAAAAAAATGTGTTTGTTCTAAAGCATTCAATCACATGACATAAGTGGCAAGCAATACCTCAACCAACAGCTCTTCATAAAGATATGCAGAGTTTCAAAAGATATTGACATGATTTTTAAGTAGTGTGACACCCTCTACCCCTCACATATATACTAATAAGGAAAAAAATTCAAATATTAATTAAAAGCATTTTTAAAACATTTTTTTTACAAGTCTTTCAAAGGGGAAAAAGGCTCACATTCATTTTCTTCTACATCATATTCAAACTTGTCCAAATAAATAATAAAGTATTCTCAACTCAAACAAGGTCGTCTAAGCTTCATACAATTAATATAGAACTTATATCCTAATGTTACATCCTATCAGAGCGTTGTGTTCCCGTGCCCTCTAGCATGAGGTTCTTCATAGTCATCCACCTATTCATCTGCTCCCCCGAACACAAGTTCAAGATCATCACAGGATCCAAACACAACAACACACAGGGAGTGAGTTATCACATTCCTAGCTAATAGAGAAACAAGACAATTAAATATACATATTATATAAATGAGATACCACTTGCTTAAACATAGCTCACGTAACTTCACCACTTCGTCATTCAAAATTCACTTTTCAATCATCAATCACATTACACAAGAATCCCACACTTCGATCAAGATATAATAACACATCAATTAGCAAGCATATGCAACAGTTATGCTAAGACTCAGTCCTATATGCAATGTGGTACCATGTCAGTGAAAAACCACCCTGGGGCACTTAGGAGTACATAACAAGACACACCACACCATGGGTTTGTCAGGTCACTCTCACTAAGTAAGATCATAGGGAGACCAGTCAGGGTCACGATGTTTTGCGAGAATGCTCCAACCATATGGGATCAGCATAGGCTTAAAGGAGCACTCAAACCCGGTGACCCCCAAGGCCTACACTCCGAAGAGTCCGTCAGGGCCTCTCCCTCCTGATTCAGGTCCAACCCCTAAAATAATTTTTTTGCATGCAGACACTGCTCATGAATTATACAATACCCACGACCTTACACTCGTGTTTTAAACACGTTCAACACAATTGCGCTACGATTTAACACTGGTTCCTAAATAGAAAACCTACATTTTCTCTTTAACACTCGCATCAACGCTTTTCTCAAGATAACGCTGGTCGGGTTATTGTACAATTCATAGCTTACAACACAAGTAATTTCACATCAAGTGTTAACTACACACTTATCCACAACTAGAACTCATTCACAATTTCACATCTCATAGTGTTACAATCCACCATCACATGTTTACACGTATCTCACAAATTAACACATGTTCAACTTTACACGTATACTCAATCTCAATAACAATATTATAATCTCAAAGCAACATGTTATTCTACAATTCATCACATACTCACAATTTGAATCATCATTTCATATCCTCAATATAACAATTTATATAAAAGACTATCACAACATGAGGACTAAAACCCCTCAAATAATATTACACAATTATATCAAAATCATAGGTCGAAATATACAAATATCAAGAGCACAATTTATCAAGCAATTTTCATTAGGACATCAATATTTTATTTATAATCATAAAGGAAAAATTGCAATTTAACAAACATCCCAAAATAAAACCCCAATTTAATCCTCTAAGGATCCCTACACATGTTCTCACTAATCCCCAACTGTGAATAACTCATCCCTTACCTCTAAGCGGACTCACGTGTCTTCCCACAGCGATAGCATCGTCTCTAACGGTTCCCTAAGATTCCTCCTGTTTTTCCTCCAAATGCTCCGATAGAGTTCCCAAACGTGAGAGAAACGGAGAAAGGATTAAAGCCTCCATTTGGACTATCTTCATGCGATTCCTTTTTCTCCCTCGGCGAACATTATTTCGCAAATCCCAACGGTCAAAGCGTGCGCAACGGAATTTCGAACAACATATCCAAATTTTATGACAATCCAGCGGTTAACGAAACCGGGATCGTAGTTTTACCAAGATAGCTCTGAGTTTCTGCGGGAAAGAAAAATGCTACAATGCGAGAGGTATTTCTCTTAGCTAAGACGTGATATCGAAATTCCCAACAGTTAGAATGCTCGGAATTGGGTTGCGAACGTGGTGCTCAAATTTCACGACGATCCAACGGTGAATGAGTCCAAGATCGTCATTTTTCTGAGACAGGTTTGGTGGGCTGCGAGAAAAAAGTAAGGGTTTTGAGAGGAGAAGGGAAAAAACGAAAATGAGGGAAAGGAGAGACAGCGTCAGTGTGAAAACTGACCTAACACTATTTATAGCTAGGTTTACTCTATTTATTTATTTATTTATTATTTTATAAAAATAAACTCTATTTTATTCTCTATCAAACAAATAAATAAAATACCCTTTTTATTTTCTCTCAAATCATTATTTTAATTGATAATTATATCTCCTTATTTATTTATTTATAAAATCTCATCATTTTTCTAAAACTTTATTTATTTAAAAAAATACAATCCTTTTTAATCTAGATTACAAAAATTGGGATGTTACAATTTCACCCCTCTTAAAAGAAGTTTCGTCCCCGAAACTTTGCTGAAAGATCAAGAAAAAGATATTACACATATAGTTTTCAATATCAAGTTGTGTGCTTTGTTGAAACACTTATCTGTGACTTCGATCATAAGAGTTTTCTACACTTGACGATAAATCCGGTGATCCTCGTTCCCTCAATGATAGTTTTTCATGAGTTAAGTTGTGTCGCAATAGTAACATCTCAACGATAATAGAATGTGAATGACATACTATTTGGAGTATAATAATATCATAGGAGACGCTAATGACAATTTGAAATGAACAAACAAACACAAGAAGACACGACTGATCACATGGTCAACTCTTTTTCGAACATCAGACGTTTCAAGAAAAATAATGAGTTTCGACTCTTTTAACTACCCTCAAATCTATCCCTCTTCCCTGAGCATGATCTTCCTTACTTAGGTATACTTGACTCATAACTCTCACTTAGGTCCAAGAATTGTAACGATTCAACTCTAAGGTTGCCTACCTGATACTAACTGGGTGCTAATTAGATAAGCCATATAGATTACTCCCTACTTCTGTAAGTTTGTTCACCTTAAGGTAATCTTCACACATATATACTCATGTCACCCTATAACTTTGCACTTGAACTTGAGGTTTCGATTGTTGTTTACAATATCTAACTCTATAACTAGGACACAAGTCATATCATCGGTTTCCTATTCAAGCTCTAACTACTAAGCTAGTTCTAACGTTTAAAACCAAACTCACAACAAGATTCTTGAGAATTTTACCCATCTCTTTTATCTCGGATTCAACTCCAAAGATCCTCACAATGTATCAAACTAACGGTAATGTCTCCCAAAATATTATGGTGAACCCCATGGTTACCTATTCTAACTCACATATAGGATAAATCTTTTCATAAGTCTTAAGTTGTCAAGAAACATTGATCACTATTTGTCCTCCTACAAGCACTCCTCTGAACTTAAAAATTATTTCAAATATTTTACTACTCCAATAAGGACCTACGCAGCTAAGATAGCACTCAACAGTTTACAGTGGTCGACTTCTCTATGAACTTATGGCTTACTCCTTACAAGGATCTCACTCAAAAACTTAAACTTACTTGAGTTATCTCCAGCAAGCATTAAGGTTAATCCAATGAGTCCTAAAATAACCTTTTGGTTTGACTACTAGTTAAGAGCATTTCATCTTAATCTTAGGTCTCCTCTCATCTCAAAACAACTTCTGCCCAAGAAGGATTTGTAGTTATCTTTCACCTAGACGTAGCATACTCTAAGGGTCATCTTCATCTAACTAAAATGCATAACAAAACTCTTAGCTCGGAACATGATGCCCAAGGGTCTATAACCACCTTATAATGCACATCATAATTCAACTTAACTGGAACATACTAAACACTAATCATCAAAACCACAACAAGAGATAACTCAGGGTGAGAGATCATGTCACACATTCCACGAACACACATGGACATCAATCATATTATGACATGACCAGGTACACATAGAGGTCACAATAGGTACTAAGGTATTTCTTAAAGCATCCACAAACTTTTTCCATATTAAGGTAAAAAGAACTAATATTTATCTTGCTAATCATATAACTATCTTCAATAATCTTTTAGGTCACCTACCTTACGCAAGAACACTCACTCTTGAATCCTTCTATGCTTAACAATTAATGTCTTACTAACTACCTTACTCTCTTCTTAAGGTTCCACATTAAACCTCTTAACTATACTTCATAACTTTTCCAACTACACTATGTTCTCCAACAACTCTACACTAGATATTTCCCTTGAACTACGGTTACAAGTTTCTATGAGTACTACACTTATAAGATTCTCAATCTTGCACTTAGGTGGTAACTAAGCATATCCTCAAGGAACACAGGTACACGTCTTACTAAGTTTGACTTTCGTCTATAGGTAACAATGATCATGTCTACTCAAGTATTTCCTCTCAAAACATCTTAACGTGATTGTCAAAGGCGAAGTCTCTCTTTATTCGTATTAGAAGTAACAACAAGAAAGATTATCAAGCATTTTAACTAGACATGATTGGAAGATGAGCAGCCAATAATAAGATGAACACTCGATTGATTAGGAGACAATAATTTTAAATCAAGAAGGATCACTCATCTAGAATCAATAGTAGATACTCCAAATGAATTTTAGAAACGAAAACATAATCACCGTGTACGCACATATGGAGACATCAATTATCACTTGATTGTGACAGAAACATCAATAATCCAATTGTTTGATGTAGGCTCATAACACAAACAACGAATTATACTCAAGCTTGCAAGTGAAATCGAATTGGACTAGGCCATCTATGAGATTTGGCTTGAGATAATGGAGCACAAGTCCATGTCCATCTTCATCACCAACCCATATACTAACTTCGCCTTGTCCATATTAAGATTGGACGTATGAGAGGTGGGAGCGAGGTTGGAGTATGATAACACACTCCAAGTCTGCACCAATATGGTGAGATCCTTCCTTAGGAGTTTCCAGGGCACTCCCTCAGCATTCTGTACAAAACCTCACCCTGGAATACATAATCTGTCGGCAAGCTCCTGAGGGTCTGAGTGCGAATGGCAGAACCTGGAGTAAATGGAGTATCGCTCCCCTGGCTCCAAAACCACCAAGGTCTCCAAGAAGGTGTTAAGCATCTCAGCATCGAACTTTATAAGCTTGCCCCGTACTCTAACTTGCCTTGGGGACTTATCCTCTGGATCAAATAGATTTGTATAAAACTCCTTGACCAGGGCCACATCAATGCGACCATCAGGCTGCCTGGTCAAGGCTTTATGCCATTGGCGCTTCTCGAGCTCTCGGCAGAACTAGTCATACTCTGTGATGTGGAGGTTAATATTCCTCTCGGGGAGGATGTTCCACGAATGGACGTTTTGCTCATAACGCTCCCAAGCGACCTCGGAGATGAATCTCATCGTGTCATATGGTTCCTGAGGTCGGGAGGCGGTTGATTTCCTTTTCCTAGAGGCCATCTGCATAAAAAGAATCACAGGAAAGCAAATTAGACAGATTTTATTCAATACTGAAAGCAGAAAAATAAAATAGAAAAATGGACTGGGCGCTTAGCGAGACAGACTCGCTTAGCACGCCTTTAGAAAATTACAGGGTACGCTTAATGCGCAGGGCACACTTAGCGCGACTACAGAAAAATAAAGACTCTGGCTAAGCGAGACACCCTCGCTTAGCTGACATAGGACAGTGGCTAAGCGAGCGTGGCTCGCTAAGCCTTATTCTCCAACAGAGAGCTAATTGTGCTTAGCGAGACAGACTCGCTTAGCGCAACACACTATACAGGCTTAGCGCCAGGGGGGAGCTTAGCCTAACTTGACCACTGGGACTTAATTGGCTTAGCAAGTAGGCTCGCTAAGCCTTATTCAAAAATAGAGAAGAAATTGCGCTTAGCGAGCATGACTCGCTTAGCGCATGAACAAAATTTCAGAGCAACTAAATTGCCTTGGGCTTAGCAAGACTGACTCGCTTAGCCCAGGTTTATTCAAACAATAGAGACATGGTGGCTTAGCGAGCGTGGCTCGCTTAGCCGTAACCAAAATATCAAAAGCCTTATAGACTCAGACCTAACTAAACTAACTTGCTTAGCACGGCATGTCAGCTTAGCGAGTTCATACGAACTCAGAAATTAAAAACTGGGAATTTAAATGCTCGCTAAGCCGAAGTGCAGTGGCTTAGCGAGTTCATACATATAAGCAAAAATTCAAACATAAATGATGAACACGCTTAGCAGGATAGGGCCGGCTTAGCGAGTTCATCAGAAAACCTAGAAATTCATCCAAAATTAATGAACTCGCTTAGTGAGCAGGCTCGCTTAGTGAGTACATCAAAATTTCCAGAAAAAATTGGGGCTTCGAAGCCCCTACTTTCCAGCTAATTTCAGGCCTAAGAATTCTAAACGAAACATATCAAATGAACCTACATTACCTATGAAACTAAAGCCCTAACAACATATAATCAAACTATGGAAGCAATGCCTTCCAAGGTTATTTTGATGATGCCAAAGAATCAAGAGTCAAGCAAAATCCAAAAGATTCAAGTTTCAAGAATCAAGATTCAAGAATAATCAAGATCAAGATTCATGACTCAAAGATTCAAGAATCAAGAAGAAGACTCAATCAAGATAAGTATTAAAAAGTTTTTCAAAACATTGAGTAGCACAAGAAGTTTTCACAAAATCATTACCAAAGAGTTTTACTCTCTGGTAATCGATTACCTGAAGGTAGTAATCGATTATCAGTGTTTTTAAAATGTTAGATTTCAAATTTCAATAGTTTTAAATCATTTTAAACTTGTGTAATCGATTACACAATACTTGTAATCAATTACCAGTGTTTCTAAACGTTTTAATTTTCAAAATTCAAAATCAAGAGTCACATCTGTTGATGTGTAATCGATTACACCTTTATGGTAATCGATTACCAGTGACTGTTTTCGAAAAATACATTTCCAAAAGTCACAATTCTTCAAGTGACTTGTTTCTGAAGATTCTTTCAAAAGTCACAACTTTTCTAAGTGACTAGTTTGAAAAGAAATTGCCAAGAGTCACAAACTTTGACTTGAGTCATCAAGAAATTATAAATATGTGACCATGACATGAATTTTAACATCTATCAAGAAATCTATCTTTCAATCTTCTCTCTCAACATCATTCAACTCTTTCAATAGATTTTTTATGATTCATCTTCTCTTCATCTTTCTAAAAGTTTTTGTTCAAAACTTTTTCTTTCAAGAAAAGTTCTTTGATAAAAACTTGTGCTATTAATCTTTTTCATTCTCTTCTCCCTTTGCCAAAAAGAATTCACCAAGGACTAACCGCCTGAATTCTTTTTGTGTCTCTCTTCTCCCTTTTCCAAAAGAACAAAGGACTAACCGCCTGAATTCTTTTGTGTCTCCCTTCTCCCTTTTCAAAGAATTCAAAACAACACAGTCTGAGAATTCTTTTGATTCTTCCCTTTCCCTTAAACAAAAGATTTCAAAGGACTAACCGCCTGAGATATCTTTTGTTTCCCCTTCACAAAGTTTCGAAGGACTAACCACCTGAGAACTTTGTCTTAACACATTGGAGGGTACATCCTTTGTGGTACAAGTAGATGGTACATCTGCTTGGGTTGTTATAACTGAGAACAAGAGAGGGTACATCTCTTGTGGATCAATTCAAGTGGAGGGTACATTCACTTGGTTGTTCAAAGAGAACAAGGAAGGGTACATCCCTTGTGGATCTTTGCTTGTAAAGGATTTTACAAGGTTGAAAAGAAATCTCAAGGACTGCAGGTCGCTTGGGGACTGGGTGTAGGCACGGGTTGTTGCCAAACCAGTATAAATTCTTGTGTTTGTCTTCTTCTTCCCTACACTCTTTAATTTCCATTGTGCACTTTAGTTATCACTTTTACTTTTGGTTAAGTTTTTATTTTTGTTCTTTACTTACTTAACTTTGTAGTAAAAGCCTAATTGAATCTAGTAACATTAAGAAGGATAAGTTTTTTAATTAGTAAAGGTTCATTAATAATTAATTCAACCCCCCCTTCTTAATTATTCTAAGGCCACTTGATCCAACACAAACAACTAAGCAATGAACAAGAACATCAATAGAAAATCACAATCATAGAGCAAACAAAGTTGTATTCTACCCTAGAGTTCAAAATTGAAATTAAAAAGATAGAGTAAGAGGTACTTTCTTGGATTGCAGAGGTTAATGAGTTGAGATGACGACAAAAGAAGCAGAGAACGAAATGCAAGTGCAGGAATGCAGGTGAATGCCAATGATGAAATGGGAGATATAATTTTGTGCACAAAGTAACTTCCTAAGGCAGTTATGCCTTATTTTTGGCAGTTTCAACTGTCTCGCTTAGAGCGAGTGACTCGCTAAGCAAGCACTCAGTGACGTTTGAATTTTCAGATTTAAATTCATGCACTTAGTGGGACAGGCTCGCTTAGCCCAATTCGGAAATTAGAAAACCCGAGAAGGTTTTGGGCTTAGCACACAGATGCGTGCTTAGCGAGCTCTGCAGCTCTGATTGGTCGGCAACTTCCGTTAAGTGGGACACAACCGACTTAGTGAATTAAATGCCTCAAGATGCAGTAGTGGGGTCACGCTTAGCGAGATGTTGCATCTCTGGCCTAATCTTCTTGGAGTCTTCTATCCAATGCCCTTGGGGGGTAGGATTTCATCATTCCCTCCCCCTTGAAAAGGATTTGACCTCAAATCCAGAGGTTCTTGAAGCTCTGGGCTTCGTCCCTCGACACCCGTAAAAAGAATAAAAACATATATATTAGTGGTGTTTGGTATGTTGGAGTAGGGTAAAGTCTGAAAACCCTTTTCCTGGGCATCTTCCTATGAGAGAACATGGCTCCTCACCAGCTCAATGAGAGGTGCTATAAGTATAGAAAAATATGGGATAAACCTTTTGTAAAAGTTTGTTAAGTCATGGAATCCCCAAATTTTCCTTATACTTAGTGGAGTGGGCCACTCAGGAATGACTTTTATTCTCTTAGGGTCCGTGAGAACCCCTTGATCTTTATTTAAAAAATTATGGAAAGTAATGCAATAAAACATACATTTTTCTGTATTTTCATGTTGATTATTCCTACCAAAAAGTACGACAAACCTAAGGTGTCCCATATGATCACCTAAGTTTGTATTGAAACTAAAAATAAGAACAAACCTACCTAATGAGTCCATATGTATGTGAATCATGAAGATGTTGGATGCATGGGTGAGTTTACAAAAGAGGGTTGCACCACTCAACACATTCATCATACCACCTATCATAGGGATTTGGTGCCTCATAATACCTAATTTGGGCACCAATAAAGTACAAGGATTTAAGCTCTTATTAACCAAACCCTCATCCAACAACTCTTTTACTTGAGGAATAACCTCAAGCTCAAGAGGTATGGCAGTGCTAAGGGATGTTTCCCTTGATAGGAGAAGGTAGAAGGATTGTTTAAGAAGGAGTGCTCTTTTGATATCACCTTTTTGTTAGACATGTGACCTCAGAAATCTTAACAAAGGGGGCGGGGGGGGTGGGGGGTGGGGTTGAATTAAGATTTTACAAACTATTTTCCAATTAAAATTTCTATACAAGTCTCAAGATTCCTTTTAAAATGAATTCCTTAATAATAATTCAAATTAAACTTACTGAATAGAAATAATAAGCAACAATAAATAAAAGAGTTTGAGGGAAGAGAAAGTGCAAACACAATTTTTATACTGGTTCGGCAAAGTCCATTGCCTACGTCCAGTCCCCAAGAAACCCGCTTGAGAATTCTACTATCTCGTAATCCTTTACAACTTCTGAAACACACAAGGACATCCCTTCCTTTGTGTTCAGATGCCATACAACAAGAGACTCTCAGTCTCTTAGTCCTTTGATCACAAGGAGAGGAAGAAGAAATGATCTCTCTTGAAAAAGACAAATATTACAATGAAGCGCTCAATTCCTTATTGAATGTCACAAGTGTTTGACCAAGGAATTGTGAAGATAAGATGCTTTGTATTTGAGAGGATAAGAACTTTGAATTCAGTGAAAAACTCTCTTAATCATTTGAGAGGATAAAACTTTTTGGGCAATCAAAAACTCTCTTAATCTCTCGAGAGGATATAACTTTTTGGGCAATGAAAAACTCTCATCATCTTTTGAGAGGATAAAACATTTTGCACAAGCAAAACTCTCATAATCTCTTGAGAGGATAAAACATTTTGAATAAGCAAAACTCTCAATCCATTTCATTCCCAAGTCACACATATATATAGGCCTTTGATGGCCATTCAAAACTCAAATGAAAAGATGTGACTGTTGGGAATATTTTTCGAAACTACTCACTGGTAATCGATTACAATCTTGGTGTAATCGATTACACAATTATTTTTCTTGAACAGTTGTGAATCTTAATTTAAAATTTGAATTTTCAACGTTCAGAGTCACTGGTAATTGATTACAATATTTGTGTAACCGATTACAAGGTTTCAAAAAACTTTTAAAACATTTTAAAGCACTGGTAATCAATTACATGAACTGGTAATCGATTACATGTTTAAAAAATCTTTTCAAAATCTTTTGAAGGCATTTTAAATGTTTTAAGCCTCTGGTAATTGATTACAATATGTTGGTAATCGATTACACATTTTGAAAACCTTTGAAAAATGTTTGAAATGATTTACAGAAAGCTTGTATGCTTCTAGTAATCGATTACAGTCTCTAGTAATCGATTACCAGAGAGAAAACTTTAAAATCATTTGTTTTGAAAGAAAAATAACTTGGCCAAATCTTTGTGCTCTCAAATCTAACTTAAGAATCAATCTAGTCAATCTTACTTGAATATCTTGGATTGCTTGATGTTTACTTGAATTATCCATGAAGGACAAATCTTTCTTGAAATCAAAATCTCCTTGAATTATCCATGAAGGACAAATCTTTCTTGAAATCAAAATCTCCTTGAGTTGGTCTTGGATATGCTTGACTATTGGCATCATCAAAAACTTCTTGAAGCATTGCTTCTACACTTTTGTTGCAAAATGGTTTTCCTTCTTAACAATCTTCTTGGAGGAATCCTTTTCCTTTTTTTCCTTCCCCTTGGCTTTTGAAGACAAGGCCTAACTATCCTTCTTTTTCTTTTGTTTTTCTAGTTTTTCTTCCTCATCCGTCTTATCTTTCATAGTTAGTTGATCTTTGTCCACTCGTGAAGGTGTTTGAGGATGCAACACAAACTTTGTTCCAAGGTGGGTGAGGGTTATCTCATTAGTTAGGCCATTATAGATGATTTTCCTATCATATTGTCGTGGCCTACCTAAGAGAAGGTGTCCTGCTTCCATATGAACTACACCACAAATCACTTCATCCTTATATGTTCCAATGGAGAAGGGCACTTTCACCTGTTGATTGACTATCATCTCCCCTTGCATATTGAGCCATTGAATTTTGTAAGGCTTTGGATGGGGAGTGATAGCAAGGCTCAACTTAGAGACTAATCTTGTGCTGCAACAATTACAACATGAACCACTATCTACAATGAGAGAACATGTGTTATAAAAAATTTTACACCTTGTGTGAAAAATATTCTCTCTTTGAGATTGGGTCAAGTCACAAGATTGGCCTCCTAGAAGCCTTCTGACCATTAAAAGTTCCCATTCTTCTTGGGGGTAGATTTCTTCACTAGATTCTTCCCCATTTGCTTCTTGACTTTCACTAGAGGAATGTGAAGTAGTAACCTCATATTGGCTACTATAAATGTCTTGACCTCTCATAATCATGGTTTTCTTGGTAGGGAATTGAGAAGCAATGTGTCCTCTTCCAAGACATTTAAAACACTTTATAGAGCTAGTCTTCTCTTGCATACTAGCCTTAGGGGGTTTCTTTTTTATTGTTTTCCCCTTATCATCTTTGGGCTTAGAAGGTGCAGCCCCTAAGATGCCTTGACCTTGGTCTTTCTTTGGATAAGATTGAGAGCCATAAGATTTTGAAGTAATCTTCCTTTTAAGTTGTTGCTCTACCCTTATACAAAGTTGGACTAGGTCATTTAGGTCCATATATGGAAGGAGCTCAACCTTTTCCCTCACTTCCATATTAAGCCCACTAAGGAACCTAGCAACACTTGTTCTTTCCTCCTTCCTAAGCCTAACTCTCAAAATGAGTAGTTCTATTTGTTGCCTATACTCTTCAACACTCATACTCCCTTCCCTTGTCTAAGTCTTTGGAGCTTGTCCATAAGCTCCCTTTCATAGTAGGAGGGGATATGCCTCTTCCTAAGGGCACTTTTCAAGTCATTCCAATACTCTACTAGATGATCCCCATGAATCCTTTTTTTCCCTAACAAGGGATGTCCACCAATAGAGTGCATACCCTTGGAAGCTAAGGGTAGCCAAAGGAACCTTCCTTTCCTCACTTGCATGATGGTAAGCAAAGAGTTACTCAACCTTCATTTTCCAATCTAAATAAGCCTCTAAATTGTCCTTCCCATGGAAGTATGGGAGGTTAATGTTAGCCTCTTGAGGTTTTCTTTCCTTTTCTCTCATATGGGAGTGAGGTCTAGGATGTGACCTATGTCTTCCTCTATAATAGTCATTAAGTTCTTCACTTAGGCTCTTGCAAAAGTCATGACTACTATAGGAGGCATGTTTTTCTTTTTCCATTTCTTTCATTATTTTTCTTCTTTCTTCCTTTCTTCTTTGTTCTCTCTCATCTTGATTTATTTCTACCCCCTCTTTTCCTTTTTCTTTTCTTTATAGTTTTTCTTTCCATAACTTAAGGGAACTCAACTCATCTAAGATTCTAGATAGAGGGTCCTTATGACTAGTACCCTCATTATTAACACTAGATGAATGATGACTCATGTTGGTTCCTAAGTTGTGGTTCTTTCTTGTTGAGGGTTTGTAAAAGGTAAAAGCTAGGGTTCAAAAGAACTCAAGATAAGCCTCTTTGCTGGTGCTCATCAGCCATGGAAACAGCTTCTGGTAAATAAGTCACTAATTCCCTTTATGATGGTGAGTCGGATGATGAAGAATCAGAAAAGTTAGTTTCTTCCTCAAGAATGGATGCTACTGTCCTGTCCTGTAGTAATTTTCTTCTACTCTTGGCTCTTTTCCTTCTCAACGTAGCTTCAATCTCCAAGTCCAGAGAAACTAAATTGCTTGTGGGAGATCTATGCATATAAAACACTAACAACAACAATAGTTATCAAGTTCAAGAGGAAAAAAAATATGAATTGAAAGTAAATATTCACAATTTATCAAAGAATAAAGAATAGACACCTAGGACTGAACTAACTTTCCAAATAGAAAGAAGTTCCTCAGTAACGGCGGCAAGTGCACCGGATCGCGCAAGTAGTATAAAACGGTAAGAACCGAGTATCGAACTCTCGGGGAACTTGTGTTACTTGGTAAAGCTATATTCGGTGAATAGGTGTCTAGGATGAAAAGAGATGTGTTGACTATGCACAGGTATGTAAACTAACTATTAAAAAGAAAATCACGTGAGTAATGATGTGTAAAGACAAGTAGACAACATGTTGGTCTTCTTATTAGGTGCCTGATGTTAAAAGGATATTCTCTACTTAACAATGCTCATGTGTTCTATGGTGTCTCCTGAAATGCTAAATCCTGATTCCTCATGATAATCTAGCCTAATCCTGATCAAGCATCGTCCTCAAATTCCTCTTGTTGGACTAAACTCGACCAGAACCTCATTAAGACAAACATACAAACAACTAGGTTACCGTACCTCGATCCCTCGTGATAATACGATAAACTAGCCCTGTCCTATCAAGTTCTAAGAATTAGACCAGTTTCCATTGTTGAATGATCCTAACAAAGCATGCATCTACATGATCAAGGCAAAAGCACACTGAAATGACGTACTAATAGCACAGAGAACACATAAAACATCATTAAATAGATATACAAGTATTTACATCAAGTACCTACAAGGAAGAACCAACAGAGGATTTAGCTCTCCATATCTGGGAAGCTTCCTTTACAACAAAGAGAAGAGAAAAATGAAGGATTGAAGAAATACAAGTAGTGGGGATGTCTCCTCCACCTCTAGAACCTCACAATCACTCACAGACTCATCTCATGCTCTTAGGATGGCTTCCTCTTCTCGCTCAGTTCTCTGCCAATCTTCTCATAGCAAAAGCTCTCAAAACTCTCTATAACTTGGGCTTTTTTCTCTCTAGAAATCTCTAAACATGCAAAAGCTTAGAGAATTGCCCAAACTCCCTTCCAAAATCTGATTTCAGGCTTAAATAGGTGGCTTTGTTTGTGCTAGCATGCTTAGCGCGACTATGAACCACTCAACACACATTAGTGGATTTCAGCTTAACGCGTGCTTTTCTCGCTCAGCGGATGGTCTGAAGCGGTGCGCTTAGCAGGATGACCCTTCACTCAACGCAAATGCACAGCTCATCCTCCTTCTAGATTCTTCCTCATGCTCAGCCAAGGAGTGTTGCGCTCAGCAGATGGCTCGCTAAGCCAGAAGATTGGCTTAGCGAGTTGATGAAAATCAGCACTTCATAAACTTGCCCAATTAACCTGAATTTGAGAGGAAATGGTTATTAAACACACAAAATGGGAGTACTAAGTATTTATTACCTATCTTTAACAAAAAGTAATTACAACACTAAATTGGAGGAGTTTGATACAATTTACACAGGTTTTATACACAAAAGTTAGTCGTATTCATCGACTAACATGTGATAAGCAAGAAGAAAGTAGTATGTAATTACAAGGTAAACTAGGCATGACTAGTAAAGAAAATAAGCTATGAAGTAAGCAAGAAATTAAAGTGCAAGAAATGTAAACTACCGAATCCTAAGAGTGTTTGGATTGCCGCATTTAAGGTTCCCAACAAAACACTCACTATCCTAAGGGAAAATTTCCTAAAATTATTACACACAAATGAAAGTTTGGTAACCTATTAGAGGCTCCCCAGATACTTCTAATGAAAGACCTTTTTGTTACCAAATTTGAAAGCAATGGATGTAAGTAAATTGTCAATTATAAAATTACAAAACAATCCTCAATTTTGGTGGTTGTGCTCTCTTTGGCGATTCACTCAATTTGGAGTGCTTCTTAGTCCAATAGCTCTTAAGGTGGTTGGCCCCTTGCTTCTTGACTCAAATTCTTCAAGGGATGGTACCAATCCTCCTTTCTGAATCCCTATATGGCAACTCACAAACAAGGAAACAAAGAGACAAGCAATAACCAAAGACCAAAAAGTGAAATGAAAGCTAAACCAATAGAGTTTTAAAAAGACAAGTTTTCAAGGATTATTCAACAATTAAAGCAATGAGAAGCACACAAAAGCAAGCTAGGACTCAAAGAGAAATCTAGAATGACTCTAAAGTAGAGTTAAAAAAAACAAAAAAAAAAGACTCAAGAAACCTCTAGTTTTGACATTTGTTTTCACACTAATTTTCAATTGAAATTTTATAATTAAGATTGGTATAAAATAGGCACCAATTATAGAACAAATTTCAAGCCAAAACAACAAACACATTTCCCATTCACTTTTTTTCTTGGACACTGATTTTCCTGCCAACTTGAGTGATTTTTCATATTTTTCCTTTTATTCAAATCACTTGTTTCTTTTTTTCTAATTTTATTCCAAATGTCTAGAAAATTTAGTAAAAATTTCAGCTCAAAATTCGCAGTGACCAATTCCTAGTAATTTTTACAAGTTTGTATGTTCAAGATGCCAACACCAACTATTTCAACCTAGAAATCAATAGTCGTGTTTATGTTGCTTAAGGCTTGGATAATTACAATTTGTGTTTGCTTATGCTCAATTGTCTTGAATAACACAATTCAAGAGAGCTTAATACTTATGTTTATTCACAAATCCAGCCAAAACTCAACATCACAACTCAATTTCTTCGTAGGCATCATATAGGAAACTTAGAAAACAAAACAAAGTTCAACAACAAGACTACTTCTAGGAATTGATTTAGAACATGTTATGAACTAAATAATATGCATGAATTAGACTTAAAATTCAAAAGATAGGCTAAGAATGACAAGAATACATGAACAATTGTATCTAGAATTCAATCAACAAAATCAAAATTCAACACAAACTTAGAACATAATGTGACAATTATTATGACTAAACATGACTCTAAGACAACATGGATTAAGTGATTTACACTTAGATTTTTGTGTTTTTTTTTCTAATCAATATTTTGGAATAAAATTTAGATCTAAAGGTTCAACACAAGAATATTATGACTGAAAAATGATAGAACCTAAAATCAACACAAAAACATGATTCAAGAGTAGATCTATAAAATTTGAACCATAGAAATGCAAGAATAAGTGTAGATATAAGATTTAATCTGTTTATTTTTTTGAATCTACTCTAAACAACACCAAACCACAAGACAATGGAGGATATACATGGAGAATAAGATGAAGAACAAGGAATTAAAGTGAATTGACCTAACAAAAAGATAGAGGAAGCAAAAGAACATCACCTAGACGAAGATGCTCTTGATACCACATGATGTAGCTCCATGTGGAGCTTGTAGGCCTTAGATCTTCTTCATCAATGGAGTCCTTTGCTTCTTGAAGATCAATGACAGTGGAATGGAGAAGGAAGAAAGATGATTGGAGATGCCACTTTAAGGAGAAGATGAGTTAAGAACAAGCTCACCACCATACGAAACCATGGATAAGAGCTTGAAGGTAGGAGAAGATGAGTGAAGGGAGAAGGAACATGAAATTTTATGCCTCAAATGAGGTCTGAACTTTGAAGTGTAATTTCTCAAATGATCAAAGTTGAAAAAATGCACACACATGACCTCTATTTATAGCCTAAGTGTCACACAAAACTGCAGGGAAATTTGAATTTTGAATTTTTATTCAAATTTCACTTGAATTTGAAATTGAATTTGTGGAACTAAATTTTGGAGCCAAAATTTCACTAATTATGATTAGTGAATTTTAGCTATGGTTCAGTCCGCTAATCCAAGATCCAGTCCAAGATTTTTCACTAAGTGTGCTTAGGTGTCATGAGGCATGTAAAGCATGAAGGACATGCACAAAGTGTGACTATATGAGTATTTGAACCTTGTAACTTAACAAAACCAAGATGAATGCCCCTAAGTTCAAATGAGGAACACAAAGAATATAATAAGTTAGATCGTATAAAAATTAGCCGAGGTTTGATGTCTAATATCCATGTTAAAACTTGTTCTCAAATTGAAGACTAGAAAGGTCAAATTGTGAGAAAGTTTAGAATTGGAAACTATTTTGTCTACTGTCAAAATTTGACAGTGAATAAGTTGTCTTGCAGAAGCTCTTACATCCAAATCCGAAAGCATCTGACTACGATATTTTACGTACTTTTAGCACTAGAAGTCCTCTTTCAAACCTCTTTGGTCCCATAATTTTTCGATTTATACAGAATATTTTCTAATTATTTTTGCCAGAGAGGTTGCAGGGCTTATTATGCAAACTTGTTTTTGGCATATTCACTGTTTTACCTTAAGAAAATAATCATGGTTTAAACTAATGACCGAAAACACATTACTTAGTCTTATGCTTCAGTGGGAACCCCAAATTGTTTATTCTCAGGTTTGAACAGGTATGTTAAGCCAGTTAAAAGGGAGCAATACTGATTTCCAAATTATGTAGGGGAAAAAATAATAATTAATGTGTAGCTGCTCTATTTTTTTTTGTTTGCTCATGATAGAAACCTTGGATGGACTTGGGAGTGATCTTTTGTTACTTTCTAATTTTAATTGTCCTCTAACTAACCCCTGTGACCCCATAACTTGAATATCCTAGGAAATATTTAGCAAATACTATGGTAGCCTATGTTTAAGTGAGATTGCTGAAAATTTTAAAGAGGGATAGTGATTTGAAAAGCCTGAGGAGTGAGGATACAACCTTAACTAATCTTGTTTTATATGCCAGGAGTGGTATGAAACAACTACTCAGCTATATAAACACTTACCATGTTCGTTAATCACCCGATGTGGGATTCGCAACACGCCCCCTCGAGCCAGGGCTCGTCACCACAAAGCGAGGGCTAGCGGCACTATCCACACCACCATGCATAACCTTCTCTGATACCATGTTAAAGTTTGGCCAGGCACCCGAAAGATCCCCTTAAAAACCGATTCATAAGGGGGTGACCTACCTAGCTATATAAGCACTTACCATGCTCGTTAACCACCCGATGTGGGACTCGCAACACGCCCCCTCGAGTCAGGGCTCGTCACCATAAAGCGAGGGCTAGCGACACTATCCACACCACCGGGCAGAACCTGCTCTGATACCATGTTAAAGTTTGGTCAGGCATCCGAAAGGTCCCTTTAAAAATAATAATAATAATAATAATAATAATAATAATAATAATAATAATAATAATAATAATAATAATCTCATTATTATCGGAATGCCATGCTCTTTGTACATGTGAACTATAATATTCTGTTTATAATGATTATCAAATCGATATGTGACTTAATTATGTTTGAGATCAATGATTAAGGCAACCTTTATTGGTCTCTATATGAATGAATCATTGAGTATGTTGATGCAAATATGATTGCTTGAAGATTTTTGATGAGTGTGGAACCTCTACTAATGTGTGTAGTAATCATTTCCCTACATAATGAATCCTCCAAGGATAATTTTGATAGATTGTGGCAAGTTGTATTACCCAATTGCATGAGTAGATAACTTTGTTCAAACTACCTAAGATGATGACCGAGATGACAGATTTTGGTTTGAAAACTTTGTCTAGGAGTAGGTGTCCATTATATTTATGAATTTTGGAGTAAATCAAATTCTTTGAAGACCCTATTCAGGGACTACGTGTCCATTGACTCCGTAAATTTTAGTGTAAGCCTTTTCTTGAAGTTTTACTAGGGACTAGGTGTCCAACAATAATACTTTCCCCATTAAACTTTCCCCATCAACCTTTTCTTCCAATAATACTTTGACTCATGATTTGTGAAATAAGAAGTACTTACTTGTAAGTGAGTACCTAGACTTTTTGCCAAGGTCCAGGTGCCCTTTAGAACTCCTTTCTCATATTTAGCTCTTTTGATTTTTTTAAGGAATTTATTGTATAAATACTCATGCTTTGAAAAGTTTGTGAAAAGATAGATGTTCCATGGATAAGGTCTTATCTCCTTAAAACCCATCTCCCGTTTTCTCATTGTGGCTGCTAATAAAGGAAATGACTTAATAATTGATCATGCATCATGACATCCCAAGACTTAGTGTCCACCCCAAGCTAGGTGCCACATCCAGGCTTAGTGTCACCCCAAGTCTCTGGGTTATTTCATGGCTTAGTGCCAAAGGGCGCCATATAAATACAATCTTCAGGTACCCACATACATCATGCATTAATCGCAAGATAATTACTAGTTGACTGTATCACCAAGCATGACATTCATACTAGGTGACTAACTCTTATTGGATGATTGAACACACTTATGCATGTCAAATGAGTATTGTACTCAAATTGTATTCTTCCATGTGTCTACTAAATGTAATAATGTTACTTGTGAAGTGCTACTGGTGCTCAAAGTGCAGGTGGAGTAGGAAATTGTCAATGCTTGAATAGTTGTAATTGTAAATGATAATTGTGTTCCGTATTTGGATTCTATAGTGTAGTATGACCACTTGACATAATGGTAAGTTATTGTGATTTACTCAAATTAATGATTGATGTATTATGCATGAAGTAGATTCGAATAGGGTTGAGCTTTCAATTACTTATATATGACTTAGTGATCAATGAGAAAGGATTACAAGATTGTTGCCATAAATAGAATTGTATTAGTGTTCCAAAGGTCTATGTTTGTTGTGGGGCGGATTACTTCTAGAGGCAATGGTATCTTCCCCAGTCTATCATGTTATGTACATTGCATGCTCTTTGGCTTCATATCTCACACCCCTTTGTTTCTTGATTTGTGGCCCTGTTTATCACAAGCAATTGATAGACAAACAACACGGCAAGAAACATTCCTAAATCTACAAGACAAAAAGCTCGTGGCGACTAAGATGATATATCTCTCGTGAAGACTATAACCCCCTAAGGGTATTATTGTAACTAAGCTTAAGATTTCTAATGACGTGACAATGAAAAACATTCACACGACGTCATCATGCGGAAGCTAGCGAATAAACTTATAAAACTACAACTTGATTCCATGTATTATAAAAAATACAAATCATCTCATATACAACATACAACATAAAATGAAATACATAGAGATATAAAACAACATCTTCCAAGACAAGACTCTATGCTCCAATGACATGTGTTGTCACATGTTTTTCTGAAAAAAAAAAAAAGGAACTTAAAGGAGTGAGACATAATGTCTCAGTGAGTACTCTAGGGACTCTAAGGTTGGATTAGACTTCTCTTCTAGGACAACCCAATCATTTGCTTCTCATGGTTTTATCCTCTCTGAGTCTCTATCAAATTCTATCATTTATATAGTTTGATTTACATATGTTGATCATAAACACTTTCCTTTGACATATTCCTTGTAATCGCTTACTACAATAGTTCATCTTCACTAACATCTTGAGATTTATTCTTTAAGCAATAAGTTATTTAATTTTATAACTCTCTCTCTCTTGCAGTAACTCCACTTTCCTTACTCGAGTTTTACTTCCAAACACTCACCTAACATCAATCTTTGCTCAAAGGAAATATTTGTTTTAGGATATACTCACATAATGTCACTCTAGATACATCACACCATGCCCTTAAAGAGCTACATCTCATCCCATCACAAGTTATCACAATAATTTAACATATAGATACATATACATTATTAAAACTATGGGTAAAATCATTCACACATAACATAAGTACAACACAAGCCACACATGGCTTCCACTTCATAAACCACACAACTTAGACAATTCATAGATATACACATATGCAATGTGATGTCGATTTCTATTTTCTCATGCAAGTGGTACCAAAAAACATTTGTGAAAGAAGATCGGGAGGACATGTAGTAACGACCCAACATGATTCCATTAGTACGCTCTCACCAAGAAGAGATTGCCAGCGGCGCACTAGGATTACCCAGTCTTGCAAGGATACTCCAACCCATGGGATCAACATAAGTCCTACTAAACGGGATACCTCTAAGGATAAAGTCATACTTTAACTAATTCATGTCCTCCCCAGTTAAGCTCAACCACATCTTTCATCTTAAAAACATATGGACATTTATGATGCATGATCACATAGGATGCACATGGTTTAGTAGTAGTAGTAGTAGTAGTAGTAGTAGTAGTAGATATGCTGATAGTGAGGATGCTACGATTGACAACTTGCAGATAAGCATAACAACTTTTACAAATAAATGAATAACACAGATAAATTAATAACAATTTAAATACATTTGAATGTTGAAACAAACAATTTAAATACATTTGAATTTATGTTGTTGTGGTTTATCCATTATTTCCCACATTTGAAAATGACACTTTTTGCTACTACCACCATTACCACCATCACCAACATTGCATCACCATCGCCACTGCCACCAATACCACCTTCGTCATTGTCACCACTGCCACCAATACTATCGTTGTCATTGTCATAACTGGCTGCCACCACCACGACCACAAATATCGTTACCACCACCACCAACATTACTACCACCATAGTCATTATCATCACCACCACCACCACAACCACCACTTGGTGCCACCATCATTGCCACCGACATCACCAAAACCACCATCATTGTTACCACCAACACCACCACCACCAATGTCACTGTCGCACCACTACCAATGACATCACCTTCGTCACCTCCACCACAACCACCACCAACATCGCTGCAACCACCACCACCCCACCACTATCAAAGCTACCACCACCAACACCACTGATATTACTACAACCACCAACACCACTACCACAAACATTGCTACAACCACCACTATTACTATCTCTAATACCACCTTTGTCGCCACCACCATTGACATCGCCACCATTGGCTGCACCACCTCCACCGCTACCACCACCTCATTGTCATTGCCACCACTACCACCATTGTCACTGCAATCACCACTGATATCTCTATCGCTACTGTCGTTGTTGACATCACCATTGTTGTCTACACCACACAAAAATACTCTCGAACTAATTTTAATACAATATGGAACTTTCAAAATGAGTTTATTTGAAATTAATCACATTTAAAAACCGATTTAAAAATTGTTTGAAACAAAAACTAAAAATTGGTTGTTATTTTAAAAAATTTTGGCACAAAATTAAAAATCACCCCAAACAAACAATTATTATATTTATGTTGCTTCTGGTAGGTGACTGAGATTGGGTGAAGTTTGTTATTTTGGAACTGGTTAGTTCATTTTAAGGAATGTATATTAATTATGTTCATTCAAATACTTCTTTCTACAAATTTAGTTCATATTTATTTTCCTACTTATGATCATGTAAGGCATCCTCTATTTTAATGCATGCGAAAATTTATATATTTCTCTTCCCACCATCCCATATACAATTGTTTTTAGACACCAACAAACAGTGGCACCTACCTTAAGTTTTACTTAAATTTTATTTAATTATAGCAAGATTTATATTTGCTTATATTTCCAAGAAATTTTATGAAAATATTGGTATATAGTAATTGTTCATCAAGTATTTGTGGACAAGATCATTATCAATAATTAATATTTTGTATTTATTTATTTATTTATTGAGCACATATAAGCATGCACACTTTTTTTCCATGTTTCATAGTATATAAATTTTATAAATTGAAATACAAGTTTCCAAACATCACAAAAAATTTACTCATAATTTTATCAACTTTAGCCAGACAAAGATCTCTTTGCTATATTCAAAGTTAAATAGCTAAGTTCCAATCCTAACAAGTTAGGTCTTTAGAGACGTTGTTAAAGAAAAATTGATGAAAAAACCAAAATGAGTCTATTCATAAACATAAAAGACTAAACTAAAAAAAACAAAAAAAAAACATAATAAATCAAAATAATAATTTAGCCTAAGATTTAAAACATATCTCCCTTCTCATCTAATATGAAAGAGACATTCTCATTGATTTGTCTCTTGTATATATTTACAAATTTGAAACTAAGTTAATTGAATCACAATATTTAGACACCTAAGCAATACAAATATCTAATTAGCACATTTTGTTTATCTTTATATATCTCTTCTTCTTGTGACATTACATTTCCAATTATATTAATTACTTATCTTTCTTCTTATTTTCTTATTTAATTTAGGTTAAAATGTAATTTTCGTCCTCTTATTTTTTTATAACAACAATTTTAGTCTCTTTATTTTTTTAATTAAGACATTTCATTTTTCACTTTTAAAAATTTTATGATTTTAGTCCCTCATTTTTTAATTGAAGGTTTTCATTCCCCACTTTTAAAAAATTCACAATTTTAGTCTATGTAATTAATTTCAAACATTGATATATGTACTCTATAAACATTGACCACACATGTTTATTTATGATCCATGACTTTTTAAAAGTAAAAAACAAAATATCTCAATTAAAAAACACACTAAAATCACATATTTAAAAAAAAAAAGTTACATTTTAGCCTTGAATTTAAACCAAGAAGTGTCCGTCAGACTTTTTTTTTCTAAACTATTTAATTTCTAAAAGAAAGAAACAAAGTTTACAGCAAGCATACGTCGTTGTCCCCATAAATTTCAACGATGTATGCCTTTGATTATTGGGTGGATCGATGTGTCGTTAGAATTGAGTTGGAGGTTCTTATTGTCCGTACACGCATATGTGTCAACAGTTGTTTTCTTATTGAGAGACTCTTCTCTAGTTCATATATATATATATATATATATATATATATATATATATTGGACTTCCAATTAAACCAATTATTATAGACACTTCACTAATTTGGAAATGGAAGTTGATGCAACAACGATGATGTTTGTTGGATTTTGTATTGCATTTGTTACCATACTCCTAACGAAAGCACTGAGTTGGCTGTGGCTGGAGCCAAAAAGGGCAGAGAGGTACCTTAGAAGACAAGGCTTAAAGGGAAACTCATACACACTTTTCTTTGGAGACATCAAAGCAATTTCTACGTTGATACAGAAAGCAAAATCTAAGCCCATAGACATCAACGATGATGTTACTCCTCGCCTAGTTCCATTTCAACATCAACTGATAAGAAATTATGGTATGAAGTCTAATTCCTTGTATATTTCTAATACTTTCCATGTTTGACTATTGAAATTAATACTCGGTTTCATTAATCAAGCAATCCATTTTTCAAGGAACTTGGGTTGTTATTTTCCCGGAAAGTAGCAGGCAATTTTATGAGTTATGAGCTATCTAAAATATTTTCAAAATATTAAGGACTAAAATACACTTTTTAAAATTTGATGCAGTGAAAATCGAGATTAATCTTAAAAATATTTGTTTCACGAAATCTTATTAAAATTTTAAAATTGTTATTTTTGAGAATATTATACAGGAGTGACCTTCTTTGATATTTTGAGAAAAATATGTATTTGGTTCACATTATTTAGAATATTATACAGGAGTGACCTTCTTTGATATTTTAAGAAAAATATGTATTTTAAAATTGATTGGAAATATTTTTTATATTTTTGAAAATATTTAAAATATATATTTGGTTCACATTATTTTTTTTAGAAATATATGTTATGTTACCAAAATATCTTTTATGCATTAAAGAAATTATTATATTTTATATCAACAATCAAATTTCTTATGCTTCTCATGAGTCAATGCAATGTAATTATCAAATTTTAATAAAAAATATTAAATTATAATTTTGATTCTCTTATAATTTTAAATTTATGATTTTGGTCTCTCTAATTTTAAAAAGCAACATTTAATCACCTTATTTTTCATAATCAGTTTAAGCCTAACAAAAGATATGTTACAGTAATGAAAATTAAACCAAAGGTAGTGGGGTAGTGAGTATATTGGTTGTGACTTGTGAGGGTATAATACAATTTTTACACAATAAATATGATTCTCACCACATAAAAATTTACTCTCATCCTCATTTCATGAGAATAAAATCAATGTAAATATATGGAAATCTCATTTTCTTAGGAATAAAAGATACCCAAGAATCTTTTTTTATTATTATCTAACAAACATGAAAAATATATATTTTTATCTCCATATTCCTAAGAATTCAATGACATTTTTTGAAACAAACACTTCATAGAGATTAATCTCGGTTTTGATTGACTCTATTAAATTTTAAGAAAATGATATTTCTTTTGTGTGTACAATAATCACACTAATATTTAAACCCATGATCTCGTGCATTAATATTTTACCCGAATCCTATTAGGCTGACCTGACCATGGTGGGTTTTTAAGAAAAATTAATAGAAGAATTACTATACACATTAAAAACCTTAAAGTTCAACTTTTTTTTAATATGAACATACTAAGTTGGACATCAAACCTCACGTACTAATTTTCCCATAGTTTTTAAAAAATACTTATCTAAGCGGACAAATACTAGGTATATATATATATATATTTGGTGTAAAGATATTCTTATATTTTATAACTTGCAATTATATCTTAGCAACACTTTGTTTCACTAGCATTACTAATTTACTATTGTATTTTATGAAGTGTTTGTTTCACAAAATTTTGTTGAATTTTTAAAAATATTACTCCTAGGAATATTGGATGGGAATACCATTTTTAAGTATTTCAAGAAAAATTAATATGTTTGGCTAATTATTGAAAATCTTTTTATATTTTCAGGAATATTTAAAATATATGTTTAGTTCACATTATTTTTTCCTAAGAATACATGTTATATCACTAAAATATTCTTTTTGTATTAAATAAAATTATATTTTATATGAACAACCAATTATACCATGAATCGATTATGTATGACGCTACACCATACATCATTTAAACCTACATATATATGAAATTAAATTCAAAATTAAAACACAATTGAAGATATTTTATACTTACAATTTTGAGGTGAGTATCATTAAGCGGGAATAAAATCTGATTTATACAGTAATAGGAATATACAATATAGTGAGAATAATTGAATTCATAGGTAAGTAGAGAAATAGATCGAGAAGTAGTGGGGCAGTAGATATTAGTATAGCAAGAATATACTACTATTTTTACAAAATAAATCAGATTTTCACCACATAGAAATTCATATTTCGATCCTCTTTTCATGAAAATCAAATCAATACAACAAAATGAGCATGATAATCTTACTTTTTACCTTCTAAGAAATGAAAATATATATTATCATTTATAAAATTCTGTGAAACAAAACGTCCCTGAATATTTATATAACCATTTTATTATATACATTTGTATTAGCGGATAATAGAACCCACTTTCTTTCTTGTAACTAAATATTCCTGCTTATTATCGTTATTATATACTTTTTCTGAATTATTATTTATTATTATTATTATTATAACATATATTTATTTACATAATCATTTTACAGGTAAGAATTCGTTTTTTTGGTATGGCCCGAAGCCTGTAGTGCATATTATGGATCCTGAAGCAATAAAAGAGGTTCTCAATTTGATAAATGACTTTCCAAAGCCGACCTTAACTCCACTTTCCAAGTTCCTGATAACCGGACTTGTAGACCTTGATGGTGATAAATGGTCAAAGCACAGAAAGATCATCAACCCTGCATTTAATCTCGCGAAGCTAAAGGTTTTTTTTCTCATTATATATTGTGCCAATCTCTAACTTTAAATTTTATTATATATTATTGAAGTTACAGGGTTTGTCAAGTTCAGATTGCATCCGATACACACCTAGCTAGTAGTGGGATCTTAATGATTCTCTCATATCGAGGGTGTATCATGTGCACTCTTAACTTTCAAGTAGGATTAATCTTATGATGAAAAACGATAATATATATATATATATGTGGGTGGGTGTGGGGTGATGAGATGTATCAAATGCAAAGAAATTTAAAATGAGAAATAAAAAAAATTAATGATTGAAATTAAAACCCCAATTTTTCATAAAATACTTTTTATATTGGTTAACAAAGATTTTTTACATTAATTTGTGATTTAAAAAGTTTGACTTTTTATTTCACTTACATAAACATTGTATATATAATCAATGTAAAAAAAAAATTTGTAGTAATATTTTTTCAATTGGATACATGATATATTAAAAATTAGAATTTTAATCTTAATCATTAATTTTTTTAATTATAATTTAACAATTAAAATTAATTTTTCTCATTTAATTTGATAAATCCCATATATAAAATAACCAAATAAGAGTAGTCTTGCGCAACTGATATAAAAATTGAGTAATCTTGTTTTTTATGAGACATATATGAACTGCTTGATTAAACGAGAATGAGAGAAGAATTAACCTCAATCATGATTACTTTTGTAAAAAAAGAAACTCTATTAACCGTATCATGCCAAAAAATTCAAAGAAATATAAATCTTAGCTTGTACTTCACATAAGAGGATAATCAACCAGGAAAGTATAATATAATTAAATTAAGTTTAATATGTTATTCAAATTAAAAAAGGTCTATGTTATTCCATAGAATGGTCTAAGCGTCCGGAGAAGTTAATTAATGATTATAATTGATTTTGACATTTGCTGGGTTTATGAATATATATATATATATATATATATATATATATATATATATGACTAGGCATGAGGGACTAGTGTCAGTATAGAGTAATAAAAAAAGAAAAATAAATAAAAGAAAGAGAGAAAAGACACAAAATTTGACGTGGTTCAGCACACAATATATGTGCCTACGTTCATGGCTACATTAGGAGAACTTTTATTACTTGCACACATATAAAAGCTTACAAAGTGAAACACTAATGAGACACAAGTTTTTACAAACCAAGCGATGTGGGACTAAGACTACAAAACTCTAACAATCCAAGCGATGTGGGACTAAGACCACAAAACTCTAACAATTCTCCCGCTTGGGGTCTAAGTTCCAAACTCTAGCAGCTCCTTGTAAGCGATGAGTTCATCGACTCTTTACCTAGTGTAGCGCCTTCATCTTCAATTATCCTTGAAGGTCAACTGAGGCAACGCAAAGCCTCAGTTTGTCAGTTGTAACAACTTTAGTCAACATATCTGTTGGATTCTCTAATCCTAAGATCTTCAACAAAGATAAGTCTCCATCATTTATCAACTCCCTGATAAAATGGTATCTTAATTGAATATGCTTGCATCTAGAATGGAAGACTGGATTCTTAGCAAGACTTATAGCACTTTGACTGTCACTAAACATTGAAGCATTATCTTGTTCTTTCCCTAATTCATTGAGAAAATTCTTTAGCCAAATCATCTCCTTAGTTGCTTCTGAGATAGCTATGTACTCGACTTCCGTGGTTGAGAGAGCAACTCTATTTTGAAGTTTAGACTTCCAACTCACAGCAGTACCTCCCAATGTAAAAATGTAGCCTGTGGTGTTTTTCTTGGTATCAAAATCTCCTCCCATGTCTGCATCTGCAAATCCCTGTAAAGTGAGATTGCTTTTTCTGAAGCACAAACACATCTCTGAAGTACCCTTTAGATATCTGACTATCCACTTTACGCCTTCCCAATGCTCCTTTGCTGGATTTGATAGGAACCTACTGACAACTCCCACTGCATGTGCTATGTCAGGTCCGATACACACCATAGCATACATCAAACTCCCAACTGCTGATGCATATGGTACTCTTGACATATAACATTTTTCTTCATTTGTCTGCAAAGATTGCTTCTTTGAAAACTTCAAATGAGATCCCCAAGGGGTATTCCTGGTCTTAGAATCTTCAAGGTAAAACCTGTCAAGCAACTTGTGTATATATTTCTCCTGAGACAACTTCAAAATTCCTTCTGATCAGTTTCTAAGAATTCTCATACCAAGGATTTGTTTAGCTGGACCAAGATCCTTCATTTCAAAGTTTTCTGTCAACTGTTGCTTCAACCTGTTAATTTCTATCATACTAGATCCTGCAATCAACATGTCATCAACATATACGACAATGATAACATAACTATTAGTATATTTCTTAACATAGCAGCAATGGTCTATGTCGCATCTATTGAATCCTGAGTTGCTCATAAACTCATAAAACTTCTTGTACCACTGTCTCGGTGCTTGTTTCAAGCCATATAAACTTTTGTGAAGCTTGCACACAAGATTCTCCTTGCTTGACACTTCAAAACCTTTTGGTTGGGTCATATAGATGTCTTCCTTTAAATCCCCATGCAAGAATGCAGTTTTAACATCTAACTGCTCCAAGTGAAGATTCTTTGCAGCTACAATACTCAGAATAACTTTGATGGTAGTCATCTTTACAACTGGAGAGAAGATCTCTATGAAATCAATTCCTTGTTTCTGCTGAAACCCTTTCACCACAAGTCTCGCCTTGTATCTTCTTCTACCGCCAGATTCTTCCTTTAGCCTATAGACCCACCTATTCTGTAACGCTTTCTTTCCTTTTGGCAATTTAGTTAAAGACCATGTCTTATTCTTCTGAAGGGATGTCATCTCATCTTTCATCGCTAGCTTTCACTCAATAGTGTCATTCCCCTGCATAGCCTCACTGAAACATTCTAGCTCACCAACATCAGTTAACTACAAATAATGCAATGAAGGGGAATACCTATCTGGTGGTACTGAAATTCTGCTAGATTTTCTTGGAGAAGTTGATGGTTCTGACTCAACCTCTACGCATGTACTCTAGTTTCTGTTGGCTACATCACTTTTTGAAATTTCTTCAAGTGTTGATTTCTCAGAAATTTCTAACAGTTTACCTGCACATGTAGATTCGGAAAAAAATTTGTCCTTATAAAATAAGTTCTCATTAAAAGTAACGTTCCTGCTTCTGATAACTTTCTTGGTTTGGTCATCCCAAAACCTATAGCCATACATGTCAGATCCATAACCAATAAAATAACACTTCCTCGCCTTCGGATCCAATTTATCTCTACTATTAGAGTCTGTCAGTATATATGAAACACAACCAAAAATTCTCAAATGTGAAAGTTTTACCTCCTTTCCAGACCATACTTCTTCGGGCAACTGATAATTCAAAGAAACTGATGGTCCTCTATTGATGAGATATGCTGTTGTGTTTATTGCTTCTGCCCAGAATGCTTTAGGCAAGCCAAATTGGATCCGCATACACCTTGCTCTCTCGTTCAAGGTTCTATTCATCCTTTCTGCAACACCGTTTTGCTCAAGTGTTCCTGGTATTGTCTTGATCATTCTGAACAAAAGTCTTTAAACTCCTCACTATCATACTCCCCGCCATTGTCAGATTTCAGACTTTTAACCTTTAGACCTGTCTGATTTTCAACTTCTGTTTTCCACCTTTTAAACACAGAAAACACATCAGATTTATTTTTAAGAAAATAAACCCATACCTTTCTGGTAGAGTCATCGATAAAGGTGACATAATAGCGTGAGTTTCCAATAGATTTCACTGGGGCTGGCCCCCAAACATCTGTGTGCACCAATTCTAGCCTTTCAACTTTAGGAGTCTTCCCTGCCCTTGAGAAGCCGACCTTTTTTCTGCTTTCCAAGGATACAGTGTTCACAAACACCAACATCAACATGCTTTAGGCTTGATAGCTTACCCTTTGTCGCCATAAGCTTCATTCTTTTTTCACTCATGTGTCCAAGTCTTTAATGCCACATGGTTGAATTATTGATAGCCTCAGTAACTGCTACCATATTCTCATTTGCAATCATGTAAAGAGATCCTCACTTCTTTCCACGAGCCACAACGAGATTGCCTTTTGTTACCTTCCAAGCTCCATCTCTAAAAATGGTGTGATGCCCCTCATCATCTAACTGCCCTATGGATATTAAGTTTCTCTTTAAGGCAGGAATATGTCTGACATTGTGCAATGTCCATAGGGATCCACTGGAGGTCTTGATGTCATTATCACCTCTTCCGAAAATGTCTAGAGATTTTTCATCTGCAAGGTAAACTTTCCCAAATCTTCCAAAAATATAGTTAGACAATAAATCTTTAGAGGGAGTGGTGTGGAATGACGCACCTGAGTCCACGATCCATGAATCAACAGGACTATCCAAATTGCAAATTAATGCATCATCAAGTTCATCAGTTGCTGCATTTGCGAATTCATCATCATCATGCTTCTTGTTTTTGTGCGACTTGTTCTTCTTTGGTGCCTTGCACTGATTGCTAAAGTGACCTCTCTTGTCACAATTCCAGCAAGTAACGTCACTTTGAAATTTTTTCTGACCTTTCCCTCTTGACTTTGATCTGCCTCGACCATTCTGACCCTTCAGGGTAGTCCTTCCCCTGCCTTCAGTATTCAATGCTGAATTGGAAACATGACTGGAAGATTCTCCTGAATCTCTCTTGTGAACATCTTCGCTTAAGATCAAGTCACGGATGTCACTAAGCTTTAATGTGTTCTCCTTTGTAGAACTACTAACTGCAGTAACAGTTGCAACCCAACTATCCGGTAGTGATGACAATAGAATCAATGCCTTCACCTCATCCTCAAATTTAATCTGCACTGATTCCAACTGGGCAAGAATAGTATTAAATTCATTAATATGATCAGTTACAGAGATAACTTCTCCCATCTTGAGGTTGAACAACCGGCGCATCAAGTATACTTTGTTGGCTGCCGACGGCTTCTCGTACATATCTGATAACGCCTTCATTAAGCCTGCAGTAGTCTTCTCGTTTACGATGTTGAACACAACATTCTTGAGTAGTTTCAATCTGATCACGCCAAGAGCCTATCGATCCAGCAAATTCTATTCTTCTTGCTTCATGTCGTCTGGCTTAACCCCTGATAAGGGCTGATGCAACTTCTTCTGATATAGATAATTCTCTATCTGTATCTTCCAAAAGCTGAAATCTTTGCCATCGAACTTCTCGATCTTCACCTTCCCCTCTTCCAATGCCATTGTTCCCACTGCCTCCTCTAAATTGAGAAGACTCCCATTAATTCCTTTAAACTAAGGAAATCCCGTGAAATAACCAAAAGCTCTTGATACCAGTTGTTAGTATAGAGCAATAAAAGAAGAGAAAGAAATAAAGGGAAGAGAGAAAAGACACAAAGTTTAACGTGGTTTAGCACACAATGTATGCCTACGTCCACGGCTACACTAGGAAAACTTTTATTACTTGTACACATATAAAAGCTTACAAGGTGTCTCTATATATAATACTAATGAGACACAAGTGTTTACAAATCAAACGATGTGAGACTAAGACTATAAAACTCTAACAATCCAAGTGATGTGGGACTAAGACCACAAAATTCTAACAACTATGTTAAAGCATCTTTCTACTTTGTCCCAACCCGTGCATTTATTGACTTATATTCAAGTTGACAGACTCTCAATGTACGTATTTTTGTATACTTCTATTTCCCACTAAGAAAACAAACAAGAAAAAAACAAGGCTTTACACATAAAGGTGGCTATGAAAATACATATATAGCAGCATAAAAATTACATAATTTTCTTTTTCTCATACTAATAAATCGCATTTAGTGATAACAAAATTGAAAAATATTTTTTCTTCAAATTCGGAGAACCTAATAATTATATTCAAAGCACAAAAATAAAATCATTCTTATTTTTAGCATTAGTGGATTGATCCATTGGATATTTCTTCACTCAATATCTTCATTTTTTTTTCACTTCTCAAATTTGTCGCAGCTTGTGTTGCCTGCCATGTATCATAGTTGTAACCAAATGATGAACGAATGGAAGATGTTAGTATCCAAAAAAGAATCATGTATGGTAGATGTTTGGCCCTTCCTAAATAGCTTGACAGGAGATGTCATTTCTCGTACGGCTTTTGGAAGTTGCTATGAAGAGGGAAAAATAGTATTTCAACTCCAGAAAGAACAAGCCGAGCTTACAGCCAAGGTTTTTCAATCTGTTTATATTCCAGGATGGAGGTATATTTAATTATAGTTTCAATGTTTCATTTAATTGTCAATTTTTATTCAGTAAAGAAAAAAATTCTATTTAGGGAGTATACAAGGTTACTCCACGGTCTTCACACCTTTAGCTAAGAGTTTATATATAAAGACAAAATTTAATAAACTCTTAAAATAGTTAGTTAAAGGTAATATATACTATTGGGAAAAAGGAAAGATATGATCTATCTAGTTTTGACATACCCATCACCAACACCTAGTCTTCACGACAACCATAAACTTAACATCAATTTCTTTGAGAGAGTTTGATTGGGGAGAAATTTTCATTTTCTCATATAATTCTAACTTCGGAAAATTTAGTTTCTCACATTTAATTGATACACTTTTTAAGAAATATATTTCTAAAAAACTATGAATTCTGAAAATTATTTTTAACTCATATAAAAAAAAACATTCCTATGAAAGGGGTGTGAATCATATTTTTTTAATTTTAATTTTTTTATTATAATAAAAACAAAAATGTTATACTTATTAAATTATTTAATGTGTTAAATAATTAGAGTTATTGGTAAAAATATCATGTAATTTTTGATTCCTAAAAAATTATTTAATCATTCTCAATGATCAACCAAATAATTTTTCTTCATTCCCAGATGATTTTCAAGAATTACTATTTCCAAAAATTATGACTATCCGGTATGAAAATTTTTTTTTCCTACCAAACACTCCCTTATTTAAAACGCTTAATATACTTTTGGTGTAATTTAACTTTTTTTTTCTGGTGCTTGTAAAATTCTTCCTTTGTTTAGTTTTCATCCTTAATTTTGTACTTCAATCTATTTAATATACATACATATATATATATATATATATATATATTCATTTTAGTTCCTATAATATTTGGTTTATTTTAAATTACTGCTTATGAAAAAAATTGATACGGCTAAAAGTAAATTATCCACATATTAAAAGGATAAAAGCAACAAAAAAAAAACAGATAATATTATAATGACAACAACAAAATAATAAGGATCAAAATGAAAAAAAAAGCACCATTTTGAAAAAAAAAATCGTAGGGTGAAAAACCAAAATTGGCCGTAATTACACATATTAATGAGATGTTTAAGTCTTTTTAAAAACTACACCATTAACTCTTTATTATCCAATTAGACTATGTGATAGTTAAACAAGAACACATTCCTTGTCTTTGTTTGTAAAGAAAACATAACAAAATAGCTAGATCTTTTTTTTTCTTGTTAAGAAAAAAATGGGTTAATTAATAAAATCTCACCTTTACACCATAATCTTTCATGTTAATTTCAAGGGAATGAAAACTTCTACAACCATACTCTACCACTAAAAATTTCCACATGTTTTTAACTCTAAAATTATAACCCAAAAAATTGGTGTAAAAGAAAACCGTAGATTGACAAATCATCCTTCTAAAAACGTTAGTAACATGAATGTTCCTACGAACTCTTCAACCATGGAAACTTCCATGGTTACTCTCCAGTCCACTTCTCTCATCCACAAGCTTAATTCGTTCTTTTAGACTAGTTTCATGCATGATTTCAATTAATCGGTTATTACGTAATAACACGGTACTGTTTATTCAATTTTCTTACATGTTTTATAAATCATCTACTATAAATAATTAAAAAGAAAGAAACAAGAGGAAAAATAAAGCTCAATCAGGAGAAGAAGATTCAACCTAACATGCATCCTTTTCCCCTTTTCTATTTCAAGGTTTGTATCAATTAAATTGAACAAGAGGATGAAGGAGATTGATTGCAAAACTAGAAACATAGCATTTATTCAAATTTAATTTATTGCATGTTTTATAAATCGTCTATTATAGATAATTAAAAAAATTATATGGGAAAAGCTGCTCTAGAGAAGAAGATTCATGCTAACATCTTTTTTTCCCTTTTTTTTTTAATTTTATTGTAAGGTTTGTACCAACTAAATTGAACAAGAGGATGAAGGAGATTGATTTTGAAATTCGAAACGTACTTAGTGGAATTATCCAAAAACAGGAAGCGGCTATGAAGACATGCAAAGCTCCAAATGATAACCTACTAGGATTATTATTGGAATCCAATCAAAAAGAGATCGAAGATCGTGGACATAGAAAGGATGTTGGAATGAACACCGATGATGTAATTAACGAGTGTAAGTTATTTTACTTTGCTGGACAAGAAACAACGTCGGTGCTACTTAATTGGACAATGGTGTTATTAAGTAGGTTTCCAAATTGGCAAACACTAGCAAGAGAAGAGGTCATCGGAATTTTTGGCACAAAAGAACCAGACTATGATGGATTAAATCGTCTAAAAGTTGTAAGTTTAACTCTATTTCCAGTTGCTCTTTCTCTCATTTTTTTTTTGTCCTTTAAGCCTTGCACTTAGTTTTTTTTTCATCAACACTTAAGGGTTTTGCAACTTATGATAATTTGAAACTTTTTAGAAAAATTCCAACCTTTTTTTGCATCATGTCTTGAGGTCATGGTACTAAGGTCATTAATTGATTTCTAATTGACTATTCATTGTACCATGAGAAAATTCATACTTATAAATTTTGGATTTGTCTCATCTAGCAAAGTATAAAAGGCCAAATCTAAAAAAAAAAACATTTAGGAGGTATTTTCTTTAAGTGTTTCATAGCATGCAAAACTACTTCTTTGTTATCATTGAGCTTGTTTAGTTCATTGTTATCCAACACGGATCATGTCGGATGAAATTGAGAACTTTGAGCTTCCTTCATCTACCAAACTAGATAACACTAAACCTCAAAAAAATTTTGAGGAGAGGTTTTCTCCTAGTATTCCTAGCATGGAAGATTACTTCCTTGCAATAGTTGAGTTTGTTTCATTTATTGTAATCCAACGGATGAAAGTGGAACTTTGAGCTTCCCTCGTATACCAAGCAAGATAACTCCAAATATTAAAAAACATTAAGGAGAAGTTTTCTCTTAATATTTCCTCGCATGGAAAGCTGCTGCCTCTCAATCATTGAGCTTGTTTCGTTCATTATTTGGGTTTCCCTCAATTACATAACCAGATAATTCCAAATCTTGAAAAGTTTTTTAGGAGAGGATTTCACCTAGTGTTTCATAACATTGAAAGCTACTTCCTTCCAATCATTGAGTTTGTTTTGTTCATCATAGTCCAACTAGGATCATCTAAGACAAAAGTGGAAACTTTGAAATTCTTTCATCTACCAAACTAGATAATTTCAAATCTTGAAATCTTTTTTAGGAGAGGTTTTCTCCTAGTGTTTGCTAGCATGGAAGGCTACCTCATTGCAATCGTTGAGCTTGTTTCGTTCATTGTAGATCAATTTGAAAATGGAAGATGAAAGTGAAAACATTGGGCTTCCCTATTTATCAAATTAGATAACTCCAAATCTTGAAAACCTTTTATAAGAAGAGATTTTCTCTTAGTGTTTCGTAGCATGAAAGACTACTTCCTTGCAATCATTGGACTTGTTTCATTCGTTGTAACCCAACTTGGAACTATAGAATAAAAGTGGAAACTTTGAGCTTCCTTTACCTACCCAATTGGATAACTCTAAATCTCAAAAACATTTTTAGTAGAGGTTTTCTCATAGTGTTTACTAGCTTGAAAGGCTACTTTCTTGCATTCATTGAGCTAATTTTGTTCATTATAGCCTAACGTAGATCACCTGGGACGAAAGTGAAAACTTTAGGCTTCCCTCATATATCAAACTAGATAACTCTAAATCTCAAAAACTTTTTAAGAAGAGGTTTTCTCCTAGTGTTTCCTAGCATGGAAGGTTACTTCATTGCAATCATTGTACTTCTTTCATTCATTGTAGTCCAACTTGGATCATCTGGGACGAAAGTGAAAGCTTTGGACTCCTTATCTACCAAACTAGATAACTTCAAATCTTGAAAACTTTTAAGGAGGGATTTTCTCCTAGCATTTTGGTAGCCTAGAAGGTTACTTCCTTGCAATCATTGAGCTTGTTTGGTAGCCCAACTTGGAATTGCAGGATGAAAGTAACAACTTTGGGCTTCTCTTATCTACCAAACTAGATAATACCAAATCTCGCAAACTATTTTAAGGAGAGATTTTCTCCTAGGGTTTACTAGCATGGAAAAGTGAAAACTTCGAGCTTCCCTCATCTTCCAAACTAAATAACTCCAAATCTCAAACTTTTTAAGGAGAGATTTTCTCCTAATGTTTTCTTGCATGAAAGACTACTTCCTTATGAAAATTGATCTTGTTTCATTCATTGTTGTCCAACACTAATCATCTCAAACCAAATTAAGAATTTTGGGCTTCTCTTCAAGTCTAGATGCCCTTAGTTTTTTTTCTTCATCCAGACTTAAGGGTTTTGCAACTTATGATACCTTGAAACTTTCTAGAAAATTTTCAAACTTTTTTTACATCATCATCTTGAGGTCATGGTACTTAGGTCATTAATTGATTTCTAATTGACTATTCATTGTATATAGAGCAAATGCTAACTTCATACTTATAAATATATGGTCTCGGCTAAGTTTTATATCATTGCTCTTCATCATTTTATACCCTATATGGTCACGTTAAATTATCTATGACGAATTTGATTTGAAATAGAATATTAAGTGAAGCTCAAATCTTTTATTATTGGAATACTAAATTTAGTATTCGGCATGCACCCAAAAAATCAAAAATAGAAAATGGTAACTTCATACTTGTTAGCCTTAATTTCCCTCTTAATGATTTTTTTTTTCTCTATTTTAATTCATCTAAATCAAGTCTACCAATTGTCATACCTCATCCAAAAATCTTGTTCAATTTATTATTCATATGAGAAGTTTTGAGAAATTGACGCTCTTGCGATAAACTATTACAATGCTTTCATAATAATTCCTATGTTCAAGAAATTAAATCTCTTGTTTATGTCAATTCAATTCATTGTAGTTTCATGCATGTGGCATTGTTGTAGGTCACAATGATTTTGTATGAGGTTCTACGACTATACCCACCAGTTACTGCTATTACAAGAGTCGTAAGAAAGGAAGCAAGAGTTGGAAATTTGACTTTACCAGCTGGAGCACTTGCTACTATTCCAATCGTGTTGGTACACCATGATTCTGAATTATGGGGCAGTGATGCAAAAGAGTTCAAACCAGAAAGGTTCTCTGAAGGAATCTTAAAAGCAACAAATGGCCAAGTTTCATTTCTCCCATTTGCATGGGGTCCCCGAATATGCATTGGACAAAACTTTGCTTTGCTTGAAGCCAAAATGGCATTGTGCTTGATTCTGCAGAACTTCTCGTTTGAGCTTTCCGCATCCTATACTCATGCTCCATTCACTGTTATAACTGCTCAACCTCAATTTGGCACGCCTATTATATTACATAAATTATAGTTCGTGATTTTGAGAAGATGTTGTATTGTTTTAAGAGAAAAACGATTACATACTCACAGTTTAAAAAGTTTTACATCGTTCAATCATAACTCATCATGAATAATAAATTTGTTGAGTTTTACAATAATTATTTTAAAAGTTATATTAACGGCGAATTATAATTAGATGAAAATATAAAAGTGTTTACATTATATTTACATAACCATTAAACTCTTATTTTAATACATTTCTATCTCATGTTGTGTGGCTTCTAGCTAAATTTTATCATACACAAGTGACATACAAAAGAAAATCTTCATGTAAAATATGTAATAATTCTACGTATAATTTTATCTGTTATATGTTTTACTACAAACTCTATAGTGATGGACTGATAGCTCTGTTGGAAATAAGGCTTTTTATGTTTAGGAAAAGTGTTTAGGAATATTGGAGACTTTGAATAGAAACTTGATAGGAAGGAAAATTATTTATGGAGGAGAAAACTTTGTATTTTTGCTTGATACAAATGTGTAGGATTACATCTCTATTTATACTACTCTAAGGAGAACTCTAGACACACTAATTTTAGAGAGTTCTCAACTCTAGATATCCAAAGAGTATTTTAGAGAATATTACAACCATAAGAAATATCTAGACACTCCAAACACTACAAGAATTCTCTAGAAACATGACCCATAATTACTTAAGCCCAAAATAACTAAGTCCAAGGAACCAAATAATTAATTTAGGCCCAAATCAAGTTTATATTTCAACATCTCCCCTTAAACTTGATTTGTGACTCCAAGCATACTCCTTAGCTTCACGAAAGTTTCCAACTTGAGTGGCTTTGTGAAAATGTCGGCAGCTTGATCTTAAGACATCACATACTTCAACTTTACCTCTTTCTTCTCAATGCATTCTCTTATGAAGTGGTAACGGGTGTCGATGTGCTTACTTCTTTCATGAAAGACTGGATTCTTTGCCAAAGCGAGTGTTGATTTATTGTCAACACATATTTCCATAGGTTCTTCTTGTGGCATTTTTAACTCTTTCAACAAGTTTCTTAGCCAAATTGCATGACAAACGCATGATGTGGCAGCGACATACTCGGCTTCACAAGTTGATAGTGTGACTATTGGTTGCTTCTTTGACATCCAAGTAAAAGCAGTATCTCCCATAAAGAACACAAAACCAGTAGTGCTCTTTCTATCATCCAAGTCTCCACTCCAATCGCTATCACTATAGCCAACAATGTCATAATTGTCAGAAGAGTAATAGTGCAAGCCAAAGTTTGTTGTACCTTTGATGTATCGAAGGATTCTCTTTGTCGCCTTGAAGTGAGTTGTGGTTGGAGCTTCCATGTAGCGACTTACTACTCCTACAGCATAGAGAATATTCGGCCTTGTACATGTCAAGTAACGTAAACTTCCAACCAAACTTTTGTAAAGAGTTGGATCCACATTCTCTCCTTTTTCATGCTTGCTCAACTTGCTGCCACATTCCATCGAGGTGCTAACTGGATTGGCGTCATCCATCTTGAACTTCTTAAGGACTTCTTTGGCATAGCCTTCTTGGGTGATGAAAATTCCTTTGTCTTCTTGTTTTACTTCGATGCCGAGATAATATGCCATGAGCCCCATATCCGTCATCTCAAATTCATTTGACATATCTTTCTTGAACTCTTCGAACATGCTTGGATTGTTCCCTATAAAGATCAAGTCATCTACATACAAACACACAATCAAAATATCTCCACTTTGCGCTTTGATATAGAGTGCATGCTCATATGGACACTTGATGAAGTTCTTGTCTTGAAAGTACTTGTCGATTCGAACATTCCAAGCTCTCGGTGCTTGCTTGAGACCATACAACGCCTTCTTCAACTTCAAGACTTTTTCTTCTTTCCCTTTTACTTCATAGCCCAGTGGTTGCTCAATATAGACTTCTTCTTCGAGAAAACCATTCAAGAAGGCTGACTTCACATCCATTTGATAGATCTTCCATTTATTTTGGGCTGCCAAAGAAATGATCAGTCTAATAGTTTCAAGACGAGCAACAGGAGCAAATACCTCATAATAGTCAATTCCTTGTCTTTGACTATAGCCTTTAGCCACCAATCTTGCTTTGTATCTCTCCACATCTCCTTTATCATTCTTCTTTGCCTTGTACACCCATCTTACTCCGATTGCTTTGTGTCCTCGTGGAAGTGTAGTAAGTTCCCACGTATCATTCTTCGTGATTGACTTGATTTCTTCGTCCATGGCGTCTTTCCACTTTATGTTTTCCGCCGCTTCTTGATAGCTTAGAGGCTCATAATCACCAAAAAGACAAAAGAGGTTAATGTTGTTTAGGTTTTTGGTTACCTCATAAATCTCTTCAATGCTCCTTAGTCGCGGTGTCCTCTCACTTGAACTTGTTTCATCCAGCCTTGGTGTCGGTGAGGCAGGTGGTGTAATATGTTCCTCTATGATTGGTTGTTCAATTTCATCATCTTCTTCAAAATAAGGAAGAAAATCATACTTATCTTCTTGAACACTCCAATCCCAACAATCTTCTTCGTCGAACTCCACGTCGCGACTTATGACGATCTTTCTACTATTTGGAATATAGAGCTTGTACCCCTTGGATCTTGAGTCGTAACCCACAAACACGTACTTCTCACTTTTATCATCGAGCTTTGTCCTCTTTTCATCTGGAACATGGGTATAGGCAATGCTTCCAAACACTTTGAGGTGAGAGATCCCAGGCTTCCTTCCACTCCATGCTTCTTGTGGTGTCTTCTCATGCACGCTTCTTGTTGGGGAACGGTTTGTTAGGTAAACTGCACATGCCATTGCTTCAGCCCAAAACTCCTTCGGCATCTTCTTGCTCTTGAGCATGCTTCGCACCATGTTAAGTATGGTCCGGTTCTTTCTCTCTGCTACTCCATTTTGTTGTGGCGATCTTGGCACTATCAATGGGCGACGGATTCCATGGTCTTCACAATATTTGTTGAACTTATTTGAAGTGAACTCTCCTCCTCGATCATATCTCATGGCCTTGATGGAAAGACCACTTTCTTTCTCCACGAGGGCTTTGAACTTCTTAAAGTTTTCAAACACTTCTGATTTCTCCTTTAAGAAATAAACCCAGGTTTTTCTGGAATAATCATCAATAAAGAGGAGAAAGTACTTATTCTTACCAAATGAATTGGGTTTGATTGGTCCACAGACATCGGTGTGTATGAGCTCTAGCGGCTTTGTTGCTCTTGTTATTGATTCATTTGGAAAACTTTTACGAAATTGCTTCCCAATTAGACATCCTTCGCAAAGTTGGTCTGGGTGGTTGATGCTAGGCAAGCCTCTCACCATCTTCTTCTTCGCTAAACGTTCTAGACCGTCGAAGTTGAGGTGCCCGAATCGTAGATGCCATAGCCACGAAGAATCGGTGTAGCAAGCCTTGAGACACTTTGCCACATCATTTTGAATGTTCAAGAGGAACATTCTATTCTTTGACATAGGCACCTTAGCAATCAAGTTATGTCTACAATCTCTTAAGAAAAGACTATGTTCTTTCAAATGGATGTCATAGCCTTTCTCTAATAATTGTCCCAAGCTCAAAATATTATTCTTCATGTTAGGCACATAGTAGACATTGGATATGAATTGATGACTCCCATTCTTCAAACGTATGAGAATTTTACCTTTGCCTTTGACTGATATCTTTGAGTCGTCTCCAAATGAGACATCGCCAGTTGCCGCTTCATTGATCTCCACGAACATGCTTTGATTGCCGCACATGTGGTTGCTTGCGCCGGTGTCGAGGTACCACTTGTTTCTTTTCTCTTCAAATTTGTTTTGGCACGCGAGTAGCAAAGTTTCTTCTTCTCCGCCTTTTTCTTCTACAAAGTTAGCTTTCTCTTCAACCTTCTTCGAGAATCTACACTCGGATGCGTAGTGACCAATCTTGTTGCAATTGAAGCACTTGATTTGTGATTTGTCATACCTCGACCATGAATTTCCTCTTCCACGACCTCTTATTACTTGTGGATTCCAACTTCTTTCTCCATTGTTGAATTTGTTGGAGTGGTTGTTGTAACCACCTCTTCCTTCTCCTCCATGTCCTCGTCCACGTCCACGATCTTGGCCGCGACCTCGTCCTCTTTGGCTCTTGTAATTTGCATAGTTTGCTTCCTTTACGTTGAGTTGTAGTAGTTGCTCCGTAGCCTCCTTTTGTTTAATTTTTCTCTTTTGTTTTTCTTCATATGCTTGTAAGGAACCCATGAGTTGCTCAATAGTCATGGTCTTTAAATCCTTGTTTTCTTCAATGTTGGTAACAATGAAGTCAAAACTTGGATTTAAAGTTCGAAGTATTTTTTCCATGACCTCACCTCATCAACATCTTCACCATTTCTTTTAAGTTGATTGACTACGGCCAATACTCGAGAAAAATAATCAGAAATTGACTCGAACTCCTCCATAAACAAACGCTCAAAGTCACCTCTAAGAGTTTGAAGACGAATCTTTTTTACCTGCTCAACTCCTTTGTTGCAAGTTTAAAGCTTATCCCATGCTTCTTTGGCCGTCGTTGCATTGGATATCTTCTCAAATGTATCTTCATACACCGATTGATAAATGAGAAAGAGAGTTTTCTTGTCTCTCTTTCTTGACTCCTTCAACGTCTCCTTTACACCTTGGCTTAGCGAGGCTTCATCTTGCTCCTCGAAGCCATTCTCTACAATATCCCACACATCTTGAGCTCCTAGTAGCGCCTTCATCTTGATACTCCAATTATCATAGTTGTTCTTTGTGAGCATCGGCATTTGGAAAGGAAAACCTCCATTCGCCATCTTTTGAGGATCTTGAAGCTCTGATACCACTTTGTTGGAAATAAGGCTTTTTATGTTTAGGAAAAATGTTTAGGAATATTGGAGACTTTGAATAGAAACTTGATAGGAAGGAGAATTCTTTATGGAGGAGAGAACTTTGTATTTTTGCTTGATACAAATGTGTAGGATTACATCTCTATTTATACTACTCTAAGGAGAACTCTAGACACACTAATTCTAGAGAGTTCTCAACTCTAGAGATCCAAAGAGTATTCTAGAGAATATTACAACCATAAGAAATATCTAGACACTCCAAACACTACAAGAATTCTCTAGAAACATGACCCATAATTACTTAAGCCCAAAATAACTAAGTCCAAAGAACCAAATAATTAATTTAGGCCCAAATCAAGTTTATATTTCAACAAGCTCTTCCCTAATGTTACATCTGAATTTAATTTTTAGTGCATTATTTACAATCGGCCTTCCCAAAAAATAACTTACAGGCAGCGATCAAGTTGAGAACTCGAAAAGTGTTTGACGAATTCGTCTTACTCACAGAATTTATAGGAAAAGTGTGCCACTTAAGGGCACAGTCGCCACTATTAAGAACACGGAGTGAGACCCTCTTTGAGAAGATGAAAGAGGAGAAAGAGATGCCTTAGAAAATGATATGAAAAGATTTTATTAAGAGTTTAATTACTGATGAAAAGTATGTTTCAGAAATTTCATTATGTAACCTATATCATAAAAGAGGATAAAAAAAATGTGATTTTCTAGACATTTAAGATGGTGCACATGACTCACAATTCGTTTTAAATGAATCACTTCCATATACCTGATAGAAAAATTTAGTGATGCCTCACCTTCGTACCTTATCTTGAAACTTCACATTGGGAGGCATTTGTTTCAAAATATAATTTTGGGTTCTAGGAATCATTTTCAAAAATATTTATTCTAACATTTAATTAATTAATTAATTTAAGTTTTGTAATTTCTAATAAAAATTAAAATTTAATTAATTAGAATTGAAAAAATAGGGTGGAGAAACTGTAGAATGAAAGAAAGATAGATACCCCATCTTTCAGTAAGGCAAGTGACAACAGTGAAACTTCACATTGGGAGGCATTTGTTTCAAAATATAATTTTGAGTTCTAGGAATCATTTTCAAAAATATTTATTCTAACATAATTAATTAATTAATTAAAGTTTTGTAATTTCTAATAAAAATTAAAATTTAATTAATTAGAATTGAAAAAATAGGGTGGAAAAATTGTAGAATGAAATAAAGATAGATACCCACCTTTCAGTAAGGCAAGTGACAACAGTACTACATTATATTCCTACGACTACGAGTCAACAATTCCTAAAAATATATTTTCAAAACTTGTACAAAACATGAAAAATGTTCACTTTTTGAGAAATTCTGTCTTAAATCTTGAGATAAACCTAACATCAGACTTTGCACCTTAACATCAGCTATACCTTTCAAATAGTTACCCTTTCAATTGAAAGATTCACGTCAAAAACTACTGCAATGCACGTCAAGAAAACTAATAATATTAAATAGCAAGTAATTTCTAGAACTGACAACTTAAATTAACGCAAGTGTATTCAGAGAAACTCCATAACGTTTACAGTGATATTATACTAGGGCTTCCTCGGTTGAGAAAAGTGATACAAAACTAATCTAAGTTCTTCCTTACTGTGTTAAACAACCTACCAACCAGTCCTCATTACACAACAAAACTGTGGGTGCGGTAGAGCCGAATTGCGTCACCAACAGTGAATGTGCTAAGCAGAGCTTAGAAACCGAAGAAGCCAAGCTCGCTTGCTCTCTCCTTCTCAAATGTTTCGAAGTACTGATAGATGATTGTTACTGCAAGCAATATTCCTGTCCCTGAACCAATTGCCCCCATGAAATCTGCCAACACAGTCAATGCACCGATACATATGCCTCCAAATGCTGCCGCGGTGGGAATGTATCGGTTCAGTTCTTTCTGCAAGTTTGATTCCCGATGTCCAGGCATTACCATTTGTTGTTCCTGCAAATTAAAAAAAAAAAAAAAGTGACAACCGAAAATTTAATAAACAACATAATAGATTCAGGCATTGAGCTCATGAATCTTACTACAAACTACAAATATCAATTTCCGTGGGTTAAAAATAAAACAGAGTGCTTGATAAGACTGATCGATCAGCTTACAGAAAACATTACTTATATAAAGTAGAAATGAAGCTGGAGTTTGGCCCAACTTTTTTGGGCCTCTTCTTAAAAGTAGAAATCTTCTAACCAGCTTCCATAGAAGAAGCTCTACTTTTTTGGGTTTTGTTTATTTAAAAAAAAGGAAAAATTACATTAAAAAAAATTGTGACTCAACTTCTCCTTTTAGAAAGAGAAACCCAAAGAAAAGTTGAGATAAACACTACATTAGACAAAATATTGCTTCTAAAGTTAGGTTTGGACCAAATCCTAGCAGACCTGTTCATGTGTTTTGAGTGGAGATTTCCAGTATTAATTAATTGGGAAACAAGACTTAGAACATGTCACAATATAATAAATCACACAGCTTATCAACAAATGAACTTTTATTATGAACAAATATGATGAGAAAACAGGCTCATTATATTGAAGTGCTAATGTTCTTCCAGATACAAAACAAAATAGTAAATTCACAAAAATGCATGTTATAGTCAGTACCTTCAGCTGCTTTGCAACATCTCTAGCAGATGAACCAGAGACTTCAATCCAAGTTTTAGAGAACAAGGCACAGGCTGACAACATAAACACAAGGTAGAATAATGCATGGAAAGGATTGGCTGCCATATCAGCTAAGCTGCCAAAAATAAAGAGCCAAAATGAAAATTGAACTAATATAATAACAATGAATGGCAAAAATATAATTGATTGAAGTTTTAGATCACATCAGCATGACAAAGTACAGAGATTTGCATGTTTATAAACCATAAACCATACAATGGGAAGCACTTCTCTTACCTGGAAGGTGCAGTGATGTAGTATGCAATACCACCAACAGGAACAGACTGACCACCTCCATATTCAGACTCCTTCCATTTGCCCAATAGATCTACAATGAAGTTTCCACTGTACTTTCTGTGTAGAAGCTGTACAAATCCATTAAAATATTGTTAAAACAATAACAAAATTTTACTCCAAGTGACAATTTACCATCATTAAACTCCACTACCTGAGAAATGAAGTAGAGATTGGAAACAAGGGCAGACTGAAGAATAATGGGCATGTTGGAGGTATAAAATAACTTGATTGGATAAGACCCCTGCTGTCCACGGGCATTCTTTGATCTCACAGGCAAAACCACACGAAATCCTTGGAAGTATATCACAATTAGGAAGATCAAGATGGTAGCAAGCAGATTTGTCACATTGGGAAGGTTTTGCCGGTAAAATGCTTCACGAAGGGCACGAACCTTGTCTGTTCTAGTTATCAACAAATGGAATAGAGCAATGACAGCACCTTCAAATTCAGCTCCACGTCCACTGTTAATGGTGGTGGGACTAAATGCTTTCCATATGATGTTTTCACTGCAATGTAATCAGAGAATTCATATAAGTTTTTTATAAAAGACCATACACTTTGCTAATAGTTGCTATGAGACACAAGCTCGATGCTGGAATAAATTATACAATAAATTAAGGGACAATAAAACTTACCATATATTAGTGGCAATGAACAGAGAAATTCCAGATCCCAAGCCATAGCCTTTTTGAAGGAGCTCATCCAAACATATCACAATAATACCCGCAAAACATAGCTGGAGGATGATGAGGATGGCATTTCCCACTCCAAGTTGACCCACACTACCATACATTCCAGAAAGAACATATGCAACTGCCTCACCAACAGCTATCAAAATGCCAAGTAGCTTCTGTGCACCATTTCTGAGAGAGGAGAAGACATTATGTCAATAGAAAACATATACAAAAGCGCAAAACCTCCTTAAGAAAATTGAAAACTGTGAGACATAAGCCAGTGCACATGCTAATAAATTTTATACACCATTAACAATGTATCACAAATTGACAACCACAAAAGCAACCAGCTAAAATCACAGGAATTGCAAAAGGAAAAGTGTAAAACACATGTACCAAGAAAATTAATAAGATACAGAAATAAAGATACTTACAAGAGAGCACGATCCTCCCTTACATTGTTGTCCACTTCAATGATCTTCGATCCAGCCAAAAGTTGCATTACCAGCCCAGAAGTCACAATGGGGGTGATTCCCAGCTCCATAACAGTTCCACGGTTTGAAGCAAGGATAACACGCATCCAATAGAATGGATCAGCACCTGTTGTTGAGTGTATGCCATACAGAGGAAGCTGACTGCAAACAAGGAAAATGAACAGAGAGATCACAGTATATATGACCTTCTCTCTAAATGGCACTTTCCTGTCAGCAGTCTGAACTTCAGGAAGAAACGAGAGAAATGGTCTAACTAAGTGAAGCACTCTAAATCCACCACCCATCTTACCAAACTACACAAACTTAACCTGCACCAGACAGTTAAAAGGTATAGATAAGAGGATTTCCAAAGAGGGGAGGAAAACAAAAACTGTAATTTAAAAGCATACCCTTAGCCTCCAAATAGCAATTAAAAAAACAGAAACCAAGTAATGAAAAAGTAGACATGGCATAATAATTTTTTTATTAAGTTCTTTAATTTTCTTTTATTGGATGGAATGTGGGGGGAAAAGAAGCTGCAAGAATTTCACAAAATTCTGATCACCAAAACCCATGATGCATGGAGTAGTTGCAATACTTAAGGATTATTGAGTATGAGCATTTAACCATGCATAAATGGAACAATGACACTTATAAAAAAGGAAAAGAAATGGAAAAAAAATCACTTTCAGCTCTAGAGAAAACTCCTGAATTAATGTAGATGGTCATCTCTAGATACAAGTCATGCACCCCATGAATTAACATAAATAACGTCAATTGTTTCATATAATCATAATAATAATAATAATAATAAAAAAAAAAATTAGCAGCTTGAATACTACAATCAATTACAAAAATTCAAACTTTTGGTAAATGCATTAACTAATACAATTGAAGCAATCTAACATTCCCTTATCTGTGGTTTAGAAGAAAAAAAATATAATGATTCAAGCAAACCATTCAGATAACCACTGACAATCCAGATCACCTACATTCATCACCAAACAAAAATTAAAATAAATGACAAGACACCAATCAAATCATGCGAAGCAGCACCACACTCGATCAAACTAGATCTGAATCAACGCATTAAAGGACAAACCCTAAAATAACACAAATCGGAACAGGATCACGAATTCAAAACCCTAATCGCACGCCATCAATCGACAATTCGCACACGACATGTTCGTTCGAACACAACGCACGCGAGAATTCAATACCAAAGACGAACATGCAATCATTCACAGAACCAGAAAACGTTTAACGGATGGAAAATGCAGATCGAACGAAGCCAGAAATAACACAGATCTGTGAATCTGAAAATTCTCGGAAACGAATCGGAGAAAGAGAAAGAGAATTTACCGGTTTGTTGAAGATCTTTGGTCGATAGAGAATTTTAAAGAAAAATCTAAAAGAAAAAAAAAGATAGGACAAGAATGGATCTGAATTCTGAACTATGAAGAATGAAGCTTTGTGAATTTTGTGAAGCTTTTGTGAGAATTCTAATAGGAGAAGCGGAGTTGCAGCTTTTGCGCTGCGTGGAGAAGTGGTACGTGGATTCACGAATCATCGTTCGACACGTGTACTAATAACGTGACGTGGCGAGCGTAGGCATTTTTTGACTTGTTTCTTGACATTTTAGCTGGGTCAATTTTTTTCAAACCAAAGGCTTTTTTTTTTTTTTTTGGAATTTTGGACGAGATTTTTTTTTCTAAATTGAAAATTTTGTCCTATAATTTCTAATTCGTGATTTTGCACCTTTTATTTTCAAATAAAAATATTTAGTAAATAATTTTAGTCTATCAAAAATCAATGATATGACATATAAATGTTGATATGAGAATTATATACATAATCAACATAATACTTACGTGATAAATATTAAATAGAACAAAAAATATTTTAATAGGAATTAAATACATTTAATATAATAATAAGGGAAGAAATCATTGTGTCACTTAATTATTTTGTTTAGTTCATTTTTAACAATGTTTCTATGTATATGCATTTTTTAAATTATAAAAATTTATAAATTAAAAAATATTTCATATATAATTTTTATTTTATTTTATATAATTTACGTATTTTTATTTCAATTACACAATTTTAATCTGAAAAAAGAATTATTTTTTATTTTAATTATAAAAAATATTTAAATTTCAAACAGTACAGTTGCTCTAATTATACACATTAATATAATTTCATCATGTAAATTATTTTTTGTAATTTATACAAATTACATATATTCATTTTCATATACATATTATTTTATGTAATTTTTTGTATAATTTAAATATTAAAATTAATTTACATAATTTATATAAATTGTATAAAATAATTTATATAAACAATTTAGATTTTAATTTATGTAAATTTCTTTATTTATATAATTGGAATATAAAAATTATTTATTATATAATTTTTTAGTTAAATTTAAAATTTTAACATGCTATTTATATTAAATAAATTTTTGTAATTGAAATAAAAATATGTAAATTGTTCAAAATAAAAATATGTAAAATAAAAAATATTTATATATAAAATAAATTGGTTTCATTTATAAATTATTAGAATTATAAAAGAAAATAACTCTTGGCATAATGATACATAAAAAACATTGTGTACAAATAAAATAAAATAAAACAAGTGGCATGTGTTAAATTCCTACAAAAATACTTTTTATTTTTCACTATTTAGGGAGTGTATTTGATTAGGATTTATAAAGAGCATTTTAACGTAAAAAATTATGTGAATTTAAAAGTAATGGCTTTTAAGATTTTTTTAAGAAATTTTTATGATTAGAATTTTGTAGTTTGGATTATAATGAATTTATAACAAATAAATTCATACAATCTGAAAGAAATTTATGGATTAACAAGATTTTGAAAGATTTTATAAATTTGTAGAAAATATTCGAATTTTAACATATAAATAATAAGTTTTGAATAGAGAAAAGTAAACCACCCACCTTCCATTAGATATGCAAATTGTAGAAAATTAGCCTTTATTTCTCATTGAGCCATAGAAGTTTATAAGGTTTTGGGTGGTGAATGATAGTCATGTTCAATTTGGAAACTAATCTTGTGCTACAACAATTGCAACAAGATCCACTATCCACAATGAGAGAACAAGTTTTATCTAAAATTTTTGCATCTTGAATGAAAGATGTTCTCTCTTTAGGATTAAGATAGATCACAAGATTGACTTCTAAGGAGTCTTCTAACCATTAGGAGGTCACCTTCTTCATGAGGGTAGACTTCCTCACTAGACTCTTCATCCCTCATTTCATCTTCACTTCCAGTAGAAGAAGGGTAAGAAGTAGTCTCCTCTTGACTACTATAAATATCTTGACCCCTTATAATCATGGTTTCTTTGTGGGGCATTAAGAGGCAATGCGACCTCTCCCAAGACATTTGAAGCATTTAATGTTACTAGTCCTTGCTTGTGAACTAGTATTAGGGGTGGATTTCTCTATGGTCTTACCCATATCTTCCTGGGGTTTTGAAGGTGTAGCCCCCATAATTCCTTGGACTTGGTCCTTCCTTGGATAAGAATGAAAGCCATAAGATTCTGAAGAAGGCTTTCTTTTAAGTTATTGCTCCACTCTTATACAAAGTTGGACTAGCTCATCTAGGTCCCTATATGGAAGGAGTTCAACCTTGTCCCTCACTTCCATATTAAGCCCACTAAGGAACCTAGCTATGCTTGTTCTTTCCTCCTCCCTAAATCCAGCTCTTAAAAGGAGTAGTTCCATTTGTTGTCTATATTCTTCAACACTCTACTCCCTTGTCTAAGCCTTTGGAGCTTGTCCATGAGCCCCCTTTCATAGTAGGAAGGAATGTGTCTCTTCCTAAGGGCACTCTTAAGATCATTCCAATACTCTATTGGAGGATCCCCATGAATCCTTCTTTCCCTAACAAGGGAAGTCCACCAATAGAAAACATACCCTTGAAAGCTAAGGGTAGCCAATGAAACTTTTCTCTATTCACTAATATGATGACAAACAAAGAGTTGTTCAACCTTCATTTCCCAATCTAGGTAGGCCTCAACATTATCTTTTCCATGCAAATATGGGAGGCTAATGTTAACCTCTTGAGGCCTTCTATCCTTTTCTCTTCTTTGGGAGTGATGTTTAGTATGTGACCTATGCCGTCCTCCATAATAGTTGCTATGTTCTTCACTTAAAATTTTGCAAGAGTCATGATTACTATATGAGACATATGGTTGAAACTAGCCAAAATAAACACTAAAATAGGTGTGAAAGATAAGGTAAAAACTAATTAGTGAAAAGCAAGCTATCTAGGCGGTTTGACAATGGAAGGTAAAGGAAATTTAAAGCAAGCTAGACGGTTTGCTATGTGAAGGCTTGGATGACCCTTTGGAGGTCCCAACTAGCTCTTCAGTTAGTCTACACAATTTACACTAAGCTATTACATGCAAATAGAGGTTTGGGTGGTCTCTTGTAGACTCCCAATTGTTAGTCGATGAATACGACTAACTTTTGTGTATAAAACCTGTGTAAATTGTATCAAACTCCTCCAATTTATGGTTATTTTGTAGTGTTGTAATTACTTTTTGTTAAAGATAGGTAATAAATATTTAGTACTTCCATTTTGTGTGTTTAATAATCATTTTTCTCTCAATTTCAGGTTAATTAGGCAAGTTTTGAAGTGTTGATTTTCACCCTCTCTCTAAGCCAATCTGCTGGCTTAGCGAGCCATCCGCTAAGCGTAACATTCCTCGGCTAAGCATGAGGAAGAATTTGGAAGAAGGATGAGTTGTGCGTGTTCGCTGAGCGAAGGGTCATCCCGCTAAGCGCACCGCTTTAGTCCATCCATTGAGCAAGAAAAGCAGCGCTAAGCCGAAATTCACTAATGCGCACTAAGCGGTTTAGAATTGCGCTAAGCGCACTAGCCCAAACAAAGCCACCTATTTAAGCCTAAAATCATATTTTTGAGGGGAGTTTGGCCTTTTCTTGAAGCTTCTGCATAATTGGAGAGTTCTAGAGAGAGAAAGGTCCAAGTTCCAAAGAGTTTGAGAGAATTTATTGTGTTAAGATCTGTAGAGACAAGAGCTGGAAGAGGATGCCGTCCAGAGAGCTTGAGATGAGTTTGTGAGGTCCTAGAGGTGGAGAAGACATCCCCACTACTTGTATTTCTACAATCTCTCATCTTTCTCTTCTCTTCGTTGTAAGGAAGCTTTCCAGTTATGGAAAGCTAAATCCTCTGTTGGATCTTCCTTGTAAGTACTTGATATAAATATCTTTTTTTTTTAATCTATTTAATGATGTTTTGTGTGTTCACTGTGCTATCAGAACTTCATTCTACCCTGCTTTTGCCTTGATCACGTTGATGCATGTGTTTTTAGGATCATTCAACAATGAAAACTGGTCTGATTCTTAGAACTTGATAGGACAGGGCTAGTTTGTTGTATTTTCACGAGGAATCGGGTTACGGTAACCTAATTGTTGTATGTTTGTCTTAATGCGGTCCTGGCCGAGTTTAGTCCAACAAGAGGAATCTGCGGATGATGCTTTATCCGGATTAGGCAAGACTATCATGAGGAATTGGGGTTTAACATTTCCGGAGACACCATAGAACACATGAGCATTGTTAAGTAGAGAATATCCTTCTAACATTAGGCGCCTATTAGGAAGACCAACGTGTCGTCTACTTGTTTTTACGCATCATTTCTGAAATTCTGATACAGAGGTCAGATGTCGTACCAGATGTCACGACATCACGCTTCAGAACATGCAGATGATGTTTGACTGTATGAACAGATTAAACAAGTAAATAACACAAGAGAATTGTTAACCCAGTTCGGTGCAACGTCACCTACATCTCGGGGCTACCAAGCCAGGGAGGAAATCCACTAAAATAGTGTTAGTTCGAAGATCTAACAGCCACTGTTTACAACCTTCTCACCTAACCACTACCCGTGCAATCTCTACCTAAGAGCCACTCTTAGATATGAGAACCCCTCTCACTCCCTCTCAATCACTCTCCCGTGTTTACAAATAAATCCAAGACACACCAGAGATTGCTCTCTGAACAAAGAGATCAACTCTACACACTCAGGTCCAACACTTGATGTTAGGGTAACATCAAGGTGGCTCACAAAACACTCAAGTCCCAAAACTCACAAAATAACTCTTCAATCCCGGACTTGGTAGAAAACTCGTGCAGCCTTCATGTTTATATAGCAGTGTGCGTATCTGGGCTGCAACAGCTTGCGCTGGATGAGATCTATCATTCTCCTGAAAAATCTGCACTTAAAGATCTAAAAGATCAAGTTTGATCTTTTAGTTTTTATCTTTAATCTTTAATCCCTGAACGAACTATTCAAGTTTGTAATTCGAACTTTAATTATCTTTTAATTCGTTCCTAAAGATAGATCGCCAAATCTGTTGCTAACTGCACATTAATCTGTTAAAGATATAACAGATTTATGTGTCCAGTATTTTCGGGCCGGATGTCAGGACATCGTGTCCGACATCGTGGATCCTGCAGCTTCAATTCTTCATTTGACATTTTATCTTGCCTTGTGCATTGTGCAGCCCAATCTGATTCCTTGACATAACGTTGGACATCATGTGCAGCAACTCCAGCTTTCCTTCATTGTCTAAGTGCTTATGTTTTAACAAAATTTTAGCCAATCTTTTAAAGCTCAGTAAAGCTAAGCACTAACAATCTCCCCCTTTGGCAAATTTTTTCTAAAACATACTTAGACACTTCCTGAGCAGGTACGAGCAGTTATGCAAGTGGGATCAGCAACTTTCATTATCAGAGTAATCAAGCACAGCGGTATCTGTAGTGGCGACAGCAAAATTCTGCAAGTTGCAAGTCGTTTCCAGGATGTCAAGACATCTCACGTGACATCAGCTTTCTGCTCCCCCTGTCTCCATGCTCCTACTGCTGTGAAGCAGTTCACGGCAGCATCTTCTATCAGCTACTAGTCTTTTCCAGGATGTCAAGACATCTCATGTGACATCAGCGTTCTGCTCCCCCTGTCTCCATGCTCTTACGGCAACATCTTCTATTAGCTACTAGTAGTTACAGTAGCTTACATCAGTCATCAGCAGCAGTCTCCCCCTCAAAATCATATACATACAACTCCCCCTCAAAATCATGAATCATGCATACATCGTATCCTACTTACTCAAGATCATAAATCATGCATAATACTATTACTCCCCCTTTTTAGACAGAATTTGACAAAAGTAGAATGCATGCAAATATTACAGACCAATAGCAATCAATTGTTCAAAGGGACATGCCCCTATAGCTAGTAAGAGTAAAAAGCAAAAATAAAGGTCTGATGGTCATGGGGTGGCCTCAGAATCATCATCATCTGATTCTGTATCCTCTGCTGCATCTTCTTCTTCCTCAGCTGCTTCTTCTTCCTCAGCTTCTTCTTCTTCCTCAGCTGCTTCTCCATCATCAATGCCACTTTCTGAGAGTCTTTTGATCAGCCGTTCCAGCTCCATTTTCTTTTCTGTGGTGGCTTTGATGGTTGCTTCCAGCACCTTGCATGTGTCCTTGAGTTCAGCAATCAAAGCATCCTTGGACACAGCACCTGAAGCAGCAGCTTTCCCTGATGTCGAGACAATGTCTGGGACATGTGTCCCCTCAAGCAGTTTGTAATGCAGGGACAGAGCCGATTCTCTCTTCATCGCAGAGTCAATGTTGTTTAAAATATTGGGATGTTGACTCAACAGAATGCCACACAATACAGTTGGGAAGGCAATGGGTAATTTGACAGCAAACGATTCTGAATGCTTAACAGTTTGATCAAAAATGTAGTTTCCAAAATTAAATTTGGACTTGGTTCCAACAGCATACAGAAATTTACCCAAACCTGTGGCAACAGTGGAAGTATGATTGGTGGGTACCCAGTTTGCAGCCCCAATCCTGTGCAGGATTGCATACTTCACACTTAGCTTCCCTGCAGAAAGCTTCCCTTTCTTTGGCCACTGCTGGACTTGTTTGGCAGTGATTTCCTTGGCAATCTGATGCTCAGAAACATCAATATCCACCACTCCTTCAGTTGGTCTGCCCAGGTATTTGTTGATTACAGCAGGGGAGAATCTAACACATTTTCCTCTGACAAACACTTTCTGATACTCATCACTCTTTCTGTTTGTTATGTCAGAGGGAATGTTGACAATGAATTCCCTGACTAGACTTTCATAGCAATCTCCCAACTTGGTGACAGTTTTCAGCAGTCCAGCAGCCTTGATGAGGTCCATGATCTCCTTGCAATCCAAGGCATTTCTTCCCAGTTCTCTTTCTAAAGCAAGCCTTCGTTGATATACAAATTTCCACCTTTCAACATTGCCAATGGAGTGGAATGAGATGTTGTCCAATGGTGCATCAGGGACATTTCCAGGCACCTTTTTCCCTGATTTCTTGGCCCTCTTGATGTCGGGAACATCTAGTTCGACATCATCATCAGAATCAGATGAGGAAATTTCTTTCCTCTTCTTGGAAGGGATTGCAACTTTGCTCCATCTGGATGTGGTAGGAGTGATTGGTGTGCTCTTCTTCTGTGCCATAGTTTTGATTCGTCCAGACCTAGTAATGGGGGTTTTTCCCTTTCTGCTTTGTAATCTTTCTGCAATGCCAGGTGCCAACTTGTTGGCAATGGGTTCCTCATCAGATTCTACTTCTTCTAGGTCAATGAGGTTACCTGGAGCAGGTTCTGGTGCCCTTGGTGCAGGGGTCTCCTCTGAGGCTTGATCCTCTTCCTCTGTTGATTCTTCTTTGCTGGATGAAGAGAGGACTTCAGCATTTGGGGTGGAAGATGTTGGAACATCTTTAGCAGCATCAGGGACAGAAACATTTGGGGTGCAAGATGTTGGAACATCTTTATCAGCATCAGGGGCAGAGGCATCTTTCAAAATGCTACTCACAATACTGCGGATCTTCTTATCCATCTCCGGGTCTACTTCCCTAGGACTTGTTGCAAGGCTAGGGTTTTCAGAAATCTTCACTCCCTGTTGTCTTTTGGGAACCAGTTTCTCAGGAACAGGGGCTTGACCAGGAATCATTTGTATGGGTTGGATATGGAATTCAGGTTGTTCCTGGTTTGATGGTGCTTTGGTGGATGATGGAGATGATGGTACAGAGGGTGAACCAGGAGATGAAGTATCTTTTGGTGAGGTAGCCATGGAGAAGCAGAGCTTTTGAAATGGTTTCGTGAAAATCTGAGAGGTGTTGGGGAATGCTGATGAAAACGAGAATGCCACGAAAATGTAAATTTGAATGAGGAATGTAGAGGGACGTGTGAAGCAACGGTCGAATTTGTTGTGGCCCAGTAGTGAACGCGCTATTAACGTTTGAGCACGTTCAGATGAAAGTAATTGCTATAAATCCTCTAGCAGACAAATGCCCAGCTTGCCCCTCAGTTTTTCAAACTGATTTGCATCCAATGCCTTTGTGAAAATATCTGCTATTTGTTCCTCAGTGTCAACATGCTTCAGTGTGATAACTTTATCATCAACAAGATCTCTAATATAGTGATGTCTAATGTCAATGTGCTTGGTTCTGCTGTGTTGAACAGGATTTTTAGAAATATTAATAGCAGTCAAGTTGTCACAGTACAATGTCATGACATCTTGTTCGACATTGTACTCCTTAAGCATCTGCTTCATCCAAACTAGTTGTGAACAGCTGCTTCCTGCTGCAATATACTCTGCTTCTACAGTAGATAGGGACACACAGTTCTGCTTCTTGCTGAACCATGAAATAAGATTGTTGCCCAAATAGAAGCATCCACCAGAAGTGCTTTTTCTGTCATCTGCACTTCCAGCCCAATCAGCATCACAATACCCAACCAGCATTGAATCTGAACAATGACAGTACATAATCCCATAGTCACTGGTGCCATTTACATATTTCAGAATTCTCTTTACTTGATTCAAGTGACTCATCTTAGGATTGGCTTGATATCTTGCACAAACACCTACTGCATAGGTGATGTCAGGTCTGCTAGCTGTTAAATATAGTAAGCTCCCAATCATGCTTCTGTACAGACTTTGATCAACACTGGTGCCAGCTTCATCTTTTGACAGCTTCAAGTGAGTAGGTGCAGGTGTTCTTTTATGGCTGGCATTTTCCATCCCAAACTTCTTGACAATGTTCTTTGCATACTTGCTTTGTGAGAGGAATATGGAGTCTTCCATCTGCTTCACTTGGAGTCCCAGAAAATAAGTCAGCTCTCCAACAAGACTCATCTCAAATTCAGATTGCATCTGTTGGACAAAATGTCGAAGCATCTCATTCGACATCCCTCCAAACACAATGTTATCAACATATATCTGTGCTATCATCAAGTTTTCAGCATCTTGTTTGACAAAGAGAGTCTTGTCAATTCCTCCCTTCCTATACCCTTGCTGAGTAAGGAATTCTGTTAGCCTTTCATACCAAACTCTTGGAGCTTGCTTCAATCCATAGAGAGCCTTCTTGAGCCTGTATACGTGATCTGGATGAGTTGGATCTACAAATCCCTTTGGCTGCTCCACATAGGCTTCTTCATTCAGGCATCCATTCAGAAACGCGCTCTTCACATCCATCTGGTACAGCTTGAATTTGAGGATGCAAGCTACGCCAAGTAACAATCTGATGGACTCAAGTCTAGCAACAGGGGCGAAAGTTTCATCAAAGTCTACACCTTCAATCTGAGTGTAGCCTTGAGCAACAAGTCTGGCCTTGTTTCTGGTTATAACATCTTCTTCATTGGTTTTGTTCTTGAAGATCCACTTGGTGCCAATCACATTAGTTCCCTCGGGTCTAGGAACTAGCTCCCAAACTTCATTCCTTTTGAATTGCTCCAATTCTTCTTGCATAGCATTGATCCAGAACTCATCAGTCAGTGCCTCTTTCACATTCTTGGGCTCAATTTTGGAGACAAAACATGAATTGGAGACAATCTCAATCTCCCTTGATCTTGTAGTGACTCCTCTGTTTGGATCTCCTATAATCAGCTCCTTGGGGTGCATCTTCTGGATTCTAATGGAGGGTCTCTTGTCAGGTTGATTGATGTTTGGTTCATCTGTAGCAGAATCAGAGTTTTCTGCATTTTCTGCACTTTTAGCTGTATCTGCTACATTGTCTCCCGATGTTCTGACATCTTCTTCGACATCCTTCTTTCTTGCTGGAGTTAGATCATCAACAACCACATTGATGGATTCCATCACAGTTCTGGTTCTGGAATTGAATACTCTATATGCTCTGCTGTTTGTAGAGTATCCCAAGAATATCCCTGCATCACTCTTGGGATCCATCTTTCTCCTTTGCTCTCTATCTGCCAAAATGTAACATGGACTTCCAAAGATGTGGAAGTGCTTGACAGTTGGCTTCCTCCCTTTCCAGATTTCATACAGTGTGGTTGGAGTCCCTCTTCTAAGTGTGACTCTGTTGTGGATGTAGCATGCTGTGTTCATAGCTTCAGCCCAGAGATTATAGGGAAGTTCTTTGGCATGAAGCATGACCCTAGCAGCTTCTTGCAAAGTCCTGTTTTTCCTTTCAACTATGCCATTTTGCTGTGGTGTAATGGCTGCAGAGAACTCATGAGTGATGCCTTCAGATGTGCAGAATTCAGTAAACTTGCTGTTTTCAAACTCTCTGCCATGGTCACTCCTGATTCTCTTGATGACACAGTCTTTTTCTCTTTGAAGTCTTAGACTCAACTCCTTGAATACTTCAAAGGTGTCTGATTTTTCTCTGATAAAGTTGACCCAGGTAAATCTGGAGAAATCATCCACAACAACATAGGCATACCTCTTTCCTCCAAGGCTTTCAACTTGCATAGGCCCCATCAAGTCCATGTGAAGTAGTTCCAGTACCCTGGAAGTGGTCTGATGTTGAAGCTTCTGGTGGGACATCTTGACTTGCTTTCCAATCTGACATTCACCACAGATTCTGCCTTCTTCTATTTTCAGATTGGGAATGCCTCTAACAGCACCTTTGTCAATGATTTTCTTCATGCCTCTTAAGTGCAGATGTCCGAATCTTTGATGCCATATTTTGACTTCATCTTCTTTGGAGAATAGACATGTGGAGGAGTAACTGGTTTCTTGAGGTGTCCATAGGTAACAGTTGTCCTTTGATCTGCTGCCCTTCATTAGAACTTCACTCTTCTCATTTGTCACCAAGCATTCTGACTTTGTGAAGTTTACATTGAATCCTTCATCACACAACTGACTGATGCTGATCAGGTTTGCAGTCAGTCCCTTCACCAGCAGTACTTTGTTCAGACTAGGAAGTCCATCATGGGCTAGCTTTCCCATTCCAGTGATCTTTCCTTTAGAGCCATCTCCAAATGTCACATAGCTAGTGGAGCAAGGTTCAATGTTCACCAGGAATTCTTTAACTCCTGTCATGTGTCTGGAACAGCCGCTATCTAGGTACCAATCTTCCTTAGCTGATGCTCTAAGTGAAGTATGAACAACAAGACTAACAATCTTGTGTTTTGGAACCCACATCATCTTCCTTCCACTGCTGCTACTTTGAGTTCCATGATGTGGATGGCCATGTAAATGATAGCAAAAGGGCTTTATGTGACCATACTTGCCACAGTAGTGACACCTCCACTTCTTTCTTTTGCTCCTTTTCTGCTGCATTCCATGATGTCGAGACCGATGTTGTGACATCGTGGCTCCAGTGCTGTTTTTGGCAGGAACAAATTCTGTCATGGTTGTTCTGCCAGCAGATTTATGATTAAATCCAAGTCCTCTCTGGTTTCCAACATTCTTCCCAAGCTGTAGCACCTCATCAAGCAAATCTGAGCCTTTATTCAGCATCTTTATTGATTTTGTCATGTTTTCCAGTTTAGAGTTCAGAAAACCAATTTCTCCTTTAAGTTCAGAGATTTCCTCTTCATGTGCCTCCTTCTCAGCCTCCAGATTTGCAATGACCTTCTTTAGTTGTGCTTCTTGCTGAAGAATCTTCTCACTTTTGATGCATAGTTCTCTATAGGATATAGCAAGCTCATCAAAAGTGATTTCACTATCTGTATCACTTGAATCTTCAGCAGATTCAAATCTCCCAGTGAGTGCATTCACATCTCTGTCAGAGTCACTTTCTTGTTCACTCTCTGTATCATCAGACCGACATACAGAAAGTCCTTTCCTCTGCTTCTTGAGATGAGTGGGACATTCAGCTTTGATGTGTCCATAGCCTTCACACCCATGGCATTGAACTCCTTTGCTGTGACTGGGCTTTTCTTCTGACCTTTTCTGGTATTCACTACCTTTCCTGATGTCGAAAGGGATGTTCCGGACATGTGGTTTCTGCCTCCTGTCCATTCTGTTCAGCACTTTGTTGAACTGTTTTCCAAGGAGCACAACTGCGTTAGTCAGACCTTCATCAGTATCCAGGTCATACTCGTCTTCTTCTCCTTCATCATTGGACACGAACGCCAGATTCTTGCTCTTCTTTTCAATCCTATCCGAGAGTCCTAGCTCAAAGGTTTGAAGGGAACCAATGAGTTCATCTACTCTCATGTTGCAAATGTCTTGGGTCTCCTCTATTGCAGTGACTTTCATGTCAAATCTCTTAGGCAAAGATCTGAGGATCTTTCTCACCAGCTTTTCATCTGTCATCCTTTCTCCCAAGGCAGTGCAAGCATTGGCAATTTCTAGAATGTTCATGTGGAAGTCATGAATACATTCTTCCTCCTTCATCTTCAGATTTTCGAATTTTGTAGCCAATAGTTGCAATCTGGACATCTTTACTTTGGAGGTTCCTTCATGAGTGGTTTTCAGGATCTCCCATGCATCCTTGGCCACTGTGCATGTGTTGATCAGTCTGAAGATATTCTTGTCAACTCCATTGAATAGAGCATTCAAGGCTTTGGAGTTTCCAAGTGCCAATTCGTCTTCTTCTTTTGTCCAGTCTTCTTCTGGCTTTAATTCATTAGTGGGCTTTCCTTCTGTGTCCAGCATCTTGGGATGATCCCAGCCTTTGATGACAGCTTTCCAGGTTCTGCTATCCAGTGATTTGAGGAAGGCCACCATCCTTGCTTTCCAGTATTCATAGTTGGTTCCATCCAGAATTGGTGGTTTGTTCACTGGTCCTCCTTCTTTCTCCATGTTCATCAGAATTTATCTCCCTAGATCTCACTCAGTGATTTAGAGTGCCTGCTCTGATACCAATTGAAATTCTGATACAGAGGTCAGATGTCGTACCAGATGTCACGACATCACGCTTCAGAACATGCAGATGATGTTTGACTGTATGAACAGATTAAACAAGTAAATAACACAAGAGAATTGTTAACCCAGTTCGGTGCAACGTCACCTACATCTGGGGGCTACCAAGCCAGGGAGGAAATCTACTAAAATAGTGTTAGTTCGAAGATCTAACAGCCACTGTTTACAACCTTCTCACCTAACCACTACCCGTGCAATCTCTACCTAAGAGCCACTCTTAGATATGAGAACCCCTCTCACTCCCTCTCAATCACTCTCCCGTGTTTACAAATAAATCCAAGACACACCAGAGATTGCTCTCTGAACAAAGAGATCAACTCTACACACTCAGGTCCAACACTTGATGTTAGGGTAACATCAAGGTGGCTCACAAAACACTCAAGTCCCAAAACTCACAAAATAACTCTTCAATCCCGGACTTGGTAGAAAACTCGTGCAGCCTTCATGTTTATATAGCAGTGTGCGTATCTGGGCTGCAACAGCTTGCGCTGGATGAGATCTATCATTCTCCTGAAAAATCTGCACTTAAAGATCTAAAAGATCAAGTTTGATCTTTTAGTTTTTATCTTTAATCTTTAATCCCTGAACGAACTATTCAAGTTTGTAATTCGAACTTTAATTATCTTTTAATTCGTTCCTAAAGATAGATCGCCAAATCTGTTGCTAACTGCACATTAATCTGTTAAAGATATAACAGATTTATGTGTCTAGTATTTTCGGGCCGGATGTCAGGACATCGTGTCCGACATCGTGGATCCTGCAGCTTCAATTCTTCATTTGACATTTTATCTTGCCTTGTGCATTGTGCAGCCCAATCTGATTCCTTGACATAACGTTGGACATCATGTGCAGCAACTCCAGCTTTCCTTCATTGTCTAAGTGCTTATGTTTTAACAAAATTTTAGCCAATCTTTTAAAGCTCAGTAAAGCTAAGCACTAACAATTTCTAACGTGATTTTCCCTTTTAATTGTTAGTTTACACACATGTTCATAGTAAACACATCTCTTTTCACACGAGACACCTATTCACTAAAATAGCTTTACCAAGTAACACAAGTTCCCCGAGAGTTCGATACTTGGTTCTTACCGTTTTATACTACTTGCGTGATCCGGTGCACTTGCCGGAATCGAACAAGTTTTTGGCGCCGTTGCCGGGGAATTTCTTTTTATTTGGAAAGTTAGTTCGTTTTTAGGTGTCTATTCTTTATTCGTTATTCTTTGATTATTTATGAATAGTTGTTTTCAAATCATATTTATCTTCTCTTATTGAATTGGATAATCGTTGTGTTTGTTAGTATTTTATATGCATAGATCTCCCACAGGCAATTTAGTTCCTCTGGACTTAGAAATTAAAGCTACATTGAGAAGGAACAGGGTCGAGAGGAGAAGGAAACTTCTGCAAGATAGAACAGTTGCATCCATTCTTGAGGAAGAAACTTATTTTTTTGATTCATTATCACTTGATTCACCATAATCAAGGGAATCTGCTACTCAATTGCCTAAAGCCACCATCATGGCAGACGAGCAACATCAGAGGATCACCCTTGAGGATTATTCAAGCAGCTCAGTACCACAATTCTTTACAAGCATTGCACGTCCTGAAGTGCAAGCTCACAACATCAACTACCCGCATTCTTTAATTCATTTAATACAGGGGAATTTATTCCAAGGATTACCTAATGAAGACCCCTATGCACATTTGGCAACGTTCATTGAAATATGCAACACTGTTAAGATTGTCGGTGTGCCAGATGAATCTATAAGACTTAGCCTATTCTCATTCTCATTGGCAGGAGAGGCCAAGAGGTGGCTTCACTCGTTTAAGGGTAACAGTCTAAAAACTTGGGAAGAAGTTGTTGAAATTTTTTTAAAGAAATACTTCCCAGAGTCCAAGATTGCGGAAGGGAAAGCTACAATCTCTTCATTTCACCAGTTCCCTGATGAATCTCTGAGTAAAGCATTGGAAAGGTTTAGAGGTTTATTGAGAAGAACTCCCACCCATGGGTTTTTAGAGCCAATTCAATTGAATATGTTCATAGATGGGTTGAGACCACAAACCAAGCAACTGCTAGATGCTTCTGCAGGGGGAAAAATAAAGCTGAAGACCCCGGAAGAAGCAACTGAGCTAATTGAGAATATGTCAACCAGTGATCACGCCATTTTGCGCGACAGAACCCATCAACCCATAAAGAAAAGCTTGTTAGAACTATCATTACATGATGCTTTATTGGCACATAATAAGTTGCTTTCTAAGCAACTTGAGATTTTAACAGAAACACTTGGTAAGTTGCCAACTAAACTGTCTATTGGTCAACCTTCACATTCTTCTGTTTTGCAGGTTACAAGTTGTACCATCTGTGGTGAGGCTCATGAAACAGGCCAATGTATTCCCATTGAAGAAAACACTCAAGAAATTCATTATATGGGAAATCAACAGTGACAAGGGTATACTCAAGGAGGATTTTCAGGCTTCCAGTAGGGTCCTTATAATCAACAAGGATAGTGGAGGTCGCACCCTGGTAATCAGTTCAACAAAGACTAGGGTGGACCTTCGAACAGGCCAATTCAACAAGGGCCTAACATCTTTCAGAGGACTACTAAGCTGGAGGAGACTTTGACTTAGTCTATGCAGGTAACAATGTCAAATCATAAAAGCACCGAGTCAGCACTAAAGAACCTTGAGGTCCAGGTGGGACAACTGGCCAAGCAGATAGCTGACAAGTCATCCAACAATTTTGTGGCAAATACAGAAAAGAATCCCAAGGAGGAATGCAAAGCTGTGATGACAAGGAGTAAAAGATTTGTGGAGGCTGAGGATGAGGAGAGTGTTGTGCATAAGAAGAAAGCTGCTAAAAAGAAAGGCACTGAGGGCAAGAAAAATGATGTGAGAGGTGAAAGCAATCAAGAAAAAGAGAAACAAATAATGGTCAAGAAAAAAAGAATTTAATGACCAAGAAAAAGAAAAAAGAAGTAGAAAAAGAAAAAGAAAATAAAAAAATTGAAAAAGATGAAAAAAATGAAAATGAAGAGAAGAGTAGAAGTGATAAAGCTGTAAACGAAGGTAAGGAAGTACCATATCTTGTGGTACCTTCCAAGAAAGAGAAGGACCGTCATTTGGCGAGATTTTTGGATATTTTCAGGAAACTGGAAATAACCATGCCCTTCGGAGAAGCTTTACAGCAAATGCCACTCTACTCCAAATTCTTGAAGGATATGTTAACAAGGAAACATAAGTATATTCACCAGGAAAACATCATAGTGGAAGGAAATTGTAGTGTTGTGATTCAAAAGATCCTTCCACCCAAGCATAAAGACCCTGGGAGTGTAACTATTCCTTGTTCAATTGGAGAAGTCACTATGGGAAAGGCTCTTATTGACCTGGGAGCCAGCATTAATTTAATGCCACTCTCTATGTGCAGAAGGTTGGAAGAGTTGGAGATCATGCCCACTAGGATGACTTTACAACTTGTTGACCGCTCTATTACCAGACCATATGGAGTAATTGAAGATGTGTTGGTCAGAGTGAAACATTTTATCTTCCCAGCAGACTTTGTGGTAATGGATATCTGTGAAGATACTGATATTCCTGCATAGTTGATATGGGCAGAAAGAAGCTAGAGATAGGTTTTGAAGATCAGAAAATTGATTTTGATTTGTTTGTTGAAGACAAGCCTACTCTAGAACAAAATGTTTGCTTATAGGTAATGGAAGTGGGTCAAGAGGTTCTGGAGGTAAGAACCAAAACATGATATCACCCATTGAGGTAAAAGCGTCAAGCTAATGACGTTAAAGAAGCGCTTCTTGGGAGGTAACCCAGTTTTAATTTCTGTTATCTTTGTTTTTCATGCATTATATAATGTGTGATGCAATCCTACCCTGCAAGGGCATTGGATAGAAAACTCCAAGTAGATTGGGCCAGAGATGCAAGAGAAGGCCCTAGGGTTCTTATGAGCCTTAGGATAGTTTTCGGGCCCATGGGCTAAGTACGAGCCCACTTATCTTTGTAAATATTAGATTAAGGTTTCATTATTTTTGGGCCTTGTATTTAGGGCTCCATAATGTAGGTAGGGTACCCTAGAAATATAGGATTTTTCAGCCCATGTATTTTAGGGCACCTAGACTAGTTTTTGTATTAGGGGTAGTTTTGTAATTTCACATGCACTCAGTGGATATTTGATGTGTGTGGTTGGAAATAAATTTAATTGAATTGGTAGAAGCCCAATCCAATTAAATTTTAGAGGGGGAGGTGAGCATTTGCTTACTACACCCCATTGCCACATCATATAGTCACACTTTGTGCATGTCCTTCATGCTTTTCATGCCTCATGACACCTAAGCACACTTAGTGGAGAATCTTGGAATTGATCTTGGATTAGTGGGCTGAACCATAACTAAAATTCACTAATCATAATTAGTGAAATTTTGGCTCCAAAGTTTGGCTCCACCAATTCAATTTCAAATTCAAGTGAAATTTGAATTTCCCTCCAATTTTGTGTGACACTTAGGCTATAAATAGAGGTCATGTGTGTGCATTTTTTTCAACTATGATCATTTGAATATTAAACTTCAGATTTCAAAGCTCATTTAGAGCACAAAATTTCGTGCTCTTCTCTCCCTCTCCCTTCATTCATCTCCTTCTTCGTCCAAGCTCTTATCCATGGCCTCCTATGGTGGTGAGCTTCTTCTAGACTCATCTTCTCCTTGAAGTGGCGTCTCCTCTCTCTCTTCCTTCTCCATTCCGCTGCCATTTATCTTCCAAGAAGCAAAGGAATCCATTGATGAAGAAGATCCTAGGCCTACAAGCTCCAATGGAGCTTGCATCAATGTGGAACTTGCTTTATAATCTGTACATTGGAGTATATCAACTTATCCTTGAATGTTAGATATAAGTGTTTCAATTTGTTGAGGAAGGGACTGAAAAATGACTTAGAAAACATTTTCTGAAAAACAGTCCTTTCGCTAAGCGCAAGCCTCGCGCTAAGCGCATCTTTGTTCATGCACTAAGCCGCGAGTCTCAAGCGCTTAGCGATCAACCCTTGCATCTGAGGTTGGTTTGGTACGCTAAGCTGGCCAAGGTTGAGCTAAGCCAATTTCAGTTTGATCTAAATTCGGCTAAGCGACGGCCTAACCACTAAGCGTAGTGTAGTGTTTGGCTAAGCGCGACTCGTAGTCGCCAAACTCATTTCTTTGCGGCCAGAACTGGGGTTCATGGAGCTAAGCGCCAGTCATGGCGGCTAAGCTGAATTCCTTGCGGAAATGTAAGCGCTAAGTGATTCCTTATTAGCTAAGTGGTCTCTCCTTTGTACTTAAAATGCATCATTTTAGCTAAGTCGGCAGAGAGCCCAGCTTAGCGAGAGTTGCAGATTTTTGATCTGCATAACCCGCTAAGCGGTCTTATCCAAGTGCTAAGCCAAGCCTTTTGTTTGTGCAAAAAAAAAAAAAATCTGATTTTGAATTTCAAACGTCGGCTAAGCGCGCGAATCCGCTAAGTGAGAAAGCAAACATCTCTCTGGCTCGTTTAGCGCGGCGGTCCGCTAAGCGAGAGTGTTAAAAACTGCTTAAGTAAGTGTAACGAAAATTACACTCACAATTGCCAAATTCCGCCAACTTCTTCTCTGCATTCTCTCTCTCCAAAATTTTGCACATTTTGCATCTGTGCTTTCTTGGTGCATTATCAACTTCCAATCACAAAGCATCAATGATATAAGAAAGTTCCTTACTTCCTTTTCTCTTTCTCTTGTCTAAACTTTAGGGTAGAAAACCTTACATTTAACTTTAGATTTTTAGGGTTTTAATGCTTTTTCAGAAATAGTTTAAGGTTAGGACTTTATATACGTTTGTACTGTATTGATTATTTTGGGAACATTACATGTCTGATATGCCTTTTAGAGGCTTGAAAAATGCAAGAAAATGAACTGCGTTTTCTATGTTTTCTAGAAAACGCAATGAACTCACTAAGCGAGCATGCTGCGCTAAGCGAGTTCATCAATATTCATTGAATATATGCATTCTCGGAAGAACTCGCTAAGTGTGCCTACTGCGCTAAGCGAGTTCATCTTTTGAGGATGAACACTCATCCTATTGCTGAGATGCCTGTGGCTAAGCAAGGCTGAATTGCTAAGCCCAGATAACTTAGTCAAATTTTTTTGTTGATAGCTACGTGCTAAGCTGAGCTTCCCTGAGCCAAGCGCATTTCGTCACAGCATCCATCGAGCTAAGCGAGCTTCGCTCGCTAAGCGCCCACACTTAGTGTTTTTTTGAACTGTATGGTGCCGCTAAGCGCAACCTCTGACAAGCTTAGCGCAAATCCTTGTGGCAGACCTTAGGCTTAGCGGGCACTTGCCAGCTAAGCCAATTATGCAGAAGCTGAATTTCTGCAACTTCCGCTAAGCGACCTGATGCAATCCTACCCCGCAAGGGCATATGGTAGAAGACTCCAAGTAGATTGGGCTAGAGATCCAAGGGAAGGCCCGAAGGTTCTCATGAGCCCTAGGGTAGATTTCGAGCCCATGGGCTAAGTATGAGCCCGCTTATCTTTGTAAATATTAGAATAGGTTTTTCCTTTGTCTGGGCCTTGTATTTTGGCCATTCTATTGAGTAGTCTTTGTAGTAAGGACTTTTTTTTTTGTATTTTCATGTTTTTTGTCATGGGGTGAGCTTAGCTATTATAGGGGGTGTGTAGCTAAGCTCTAGCTTCTCAACTCAAGGAGGTAAGCTTAGCTATTAGAGAGGTATGTGTAGTTAAGCTCTAGCTTCTTTAAGAATCTTCTTAAGGAAGCCTCTCAAGGAGGTGAGCTTAGTTATGAGAGGGGTGTGTGTAGCTAAGCTTTAGCTTCTCAAGGAAGTTTTCTCAAAGAAGCTTCTCAAGGAAGTTTTCTCAAGAAAGCTTCTCAAGGAAGCTACCTAGTCTATAAATAGAAACATGTGTAACACCTGTTGTAACTTTGATGAATGAGAGTCTTGTGAGACATACTTCAAAGTTCCACTTCTCTCCCTCTTTTATTCCTTCAATTTCGTGCTCCCCCCTCTCTCTTTCTCTCCCTCTTTCTTTTCCTCCATTGAAGCATCCTTCCAAGCTTCTTATCCAAGGCTCATCTTGGTGGTGAAGCTCCTTCTTCCATGGCTTATTCCCTAGTGGATGCCGCCTCCTCTCACCTCTTCTCCTTTGTCTTCCGCTACATCTCCATGGTGGAAAATCACCATTAAAGGACCTCATTGAAGCTCAAAGATCCAGCCTCCATAGAAGCCCCACAAGCAAGTTTCCATCACGACCCCATGTGTCGCTAAGCGGGATTGTGTTTTTTTATGAAGGCCAGCTAAGCGGACCATGTCTCGCTAAGCCGCCAGTGCCTTTTTCAGTTCTATTTTTTAGTTTTTGAATTTGATCAACTTGTGTCCTATTTAACTATTTGGTTCCTTTATATGCAAATGACTTGTAGGAAATGCAAAAGTATTGGTTCAAGACCCACAACACAATATGATACAAAAAGGTTTTCCTCCTTAGATGCTTGGAACCGATACATAGATAATGTTTTGGGGAGAAACATCTTACCTGAAAGGAAGGTAGAGCTCTATCACACTGAGCTAGATGATTTTAAAACTGAATTAGAGAGGCGTAATTTCCATAAATGCCTCACCAATTTGGTTGATGGGAGCATAGACTTGGCTTTGGTGAGAGAGTTCTATGCAAACTTATACAGCTCTGAGGGACCTTCACCAAAGCAATCCAGAGTCAGAGGTCATTTAGTGAAGATTGATACTGACAGTCTCAACACATTCTTGGAGACACATGTGGTATTGGCAGAGGGTGAGACTTTACCCACATACTCCAGATATTGCAGGCTGCCCATAGATTACAGAGAGTTTGTGGTTGCCTTATGCATACCAGGCCAAGGGTTCATCTTGAACACTGAGGGCCATCCTGGGAAGATTCTTAGGAAGAATTTGACTACTCTAGCTTAGGTGTAGAGTGTTCTCTCATACTCCAACCTGGTCCCCACATCACATACCTCTGACCTGACAGTGGACAGAGCTAGGCTGATCTTTGGCCTAGTCTCTCACATGGACATGAACATATGAGCTCTTATTTCTGGCCATATGACTTCTATAGCCCAGTCTAACACTTTTAGACTTGGGTTTCCTACTCTGATCAACACATTATGTAGAGCCAGAGGGGTTGTCTTTGACAGCCTTACTTTTGAGCGCCTGAGCTCGGTCATTAACTTAGCCTACATCAGGAAGAACTGTTGGAATCCCGAGGATCTAACAGTTTCTATCCGAGGGGCTAGGAGGGCAAGGGCGAGGCCAACTGAGCTTCCTTCCACTTCTGCAACTCCTAATCCAGCATCCACTTCAGCAGCTCCTTCTGTCCCAGCTCAGACAGATTCTCAACGCTTTGAAGCCATGCTTTAAAGCATTCATCAGGGACAGATCATTTTATTACAGAGTTTACAGGTGGTGGCACCTCCAGGATCTATTCCTTTAGTTGAACAGTTCAGAGAGATGGTAGCCTGGCCCGAGACTTAACCTTCTCTTCACAAGGAAGATAAAGGTCCCACAGCCCAGGTACCACAACAAGTGGAGGATGAGTCATCTGAGGCCACCATTCCAGAGCCATTTGTTTTAGGGGAGGAGGCAGGTGAGACACAGGTGAGACATGTAGCTGCTGCCACTCCTGAGAGATCTCTTGAGGCCACTTCAGAGCCTTCTGCACCAGTGGTGGACCTACCCTCACCTTAGCATACAACAGATCCCTCTATTCCTATTCTAGAGATATCAGAGGACCTGACCACACCAGTCCTGGCTATGGACACTTCTCCTCCAGCTACTCTAGTATTTCATCTGATAGATGAGGAGGATGTTCATACATAGGATACTCAGGACCAGTGACAGGAATTCTAAATTCCTGATGATGCTTTTTGTTTTCTTTTTGGGTTATTATTATTATGATTATGGTTTCAGTACAATATTTCTTTTATGTTTATATACACTGCTAGTTTTATTTATGGGTAGTTGGTTTGCTCATTCTAAAGCATATGGAACAGTTTGACTTGATTTTGATGATATGGCAGTAGAACACTTTTATCTTTTTGTGAAACTTGGTGTATGATTTGGTTTTGAATTGAATGCATGATTATGATGGAGTTTATGTTTCTTTTCATGAGTTTGAGCAAGTGTGTATGTTAGACAAAGAAAGAACAAGAATGTGAACTTGCATTTAGAATTGTTAGTCAGTAGATAGATTGATTGAGAAAGAAAAGCTTGAACCAAAACCGGTGAAAGTGTGAACTTAAACTGTGAGTGAACGACTAGCTGTGAGTAATAATCTTTGCATCAATCTCTGAATTTTTGAATGAAATGTATAAATGAGGACATGATGAAGGCCATGATTGTGCATACACAAGCCTTTTGACCAAAAAGCTTACCTTGAATTACAATTGTATCATTTGTACCCTTTGTGAGCTGAATGATTTTGTCAATAATTGAACCCTGAACCTGAATGATTATCTCCAGATACCTTGTTTAGATTCTAGGAGAGCATATGGTTCAAGGCAAATTTACCCCAAATTTGGGGGAGTGGAATTGATTGGGATGCAAAGAAAAAGATAAAGCATCAGCACACACAAAAATAAGTTGAGTGTTAAAAAAAAGGAATCAAAGAAAATGTGTGCTGGTGTAGTAAGGTCAAAAACAAATGAAAGTGAAAAGCTAGTGAGTAAGCTAACTGTATTAAAAAGATCACTTGGATAAGTCTAGGATTTGTGCTCTCTTAGAATCTAATCCTTTGAATCCTAGAAAAAACCAATGAATTTTTGTAGCCAAGCCTCACTACAAGCCTGGGAAAGTCCTCCTGATTCTGTTTATAGATTTTTTTGACTTTATGGCATGAGATGAAGTACAAAGATTGGACCTCTTGCTAGTTGTTATTAATGAATAACTTAAACACTTGTGCGTGAGTGAAATAGTGGTCGTGAGACTGTGGTTTAAGCTACTTTCCTTGATATCTGTCTTATGCCTAACTTCATCTAATTGTACAGGTTACATTTTATTCTTCTCTTTGGATAACTGCATGCCGTGTAAAAGACAAGTGATGAAAGCATTTTGCTTCATTCTCTTATCATGCAATTAGTAACTTTTGTTGCATACACCTTTGTACATAGTCACTGCATGTTATTGTTACTTGGGGACCAGTGAACTGTTCTTTATTTGCTTGAGGACAAGCAAAATTGTAAATTTGGGGGAGTTGTTAGTCAATGAATACGACTAACTTTTGTGTGTAAAACCTATGTAAATTGTATCAAACTCCTCCAATTTATGGTTATTTTGTAGTGTTCTAATTACTTTTTGTTAAAGATAGGTAATAAATATTTAGTACTTCCATTTTGTGTGTTTAATAATCATTTTTCTCTGAATTTCAGGTTAATTAGGCAAATTTTGAAGTGCTGATTTTCACCCTCTCGCTAAGCCAATCTGCTGGCTTAGCGAGCCATCCGCTGAGTGCAACATTCCTCGGCTAAGCGCAAGGAAGAATCTGGAAGAAGGATGAGTTGTGCGTGTTCGCTGAGCGAAGGGTCATCCCGCTAAGCGCACCACTTCAGTCCATCCGTTGAGCGAGAAAAGCCGCGCTAAGCTAAAATTCACTAATGCGCACAAAGCGGTTCAGAATTGCGCTAAGCGCACGAGCACGAACAAAGCCACCTATTTAAGCATGAAATCAGATTTTTGAGGGGAGTTTGACCTTTTCTTAAAGCTTTTGCATAATTGGAGAGTTCTAGAGAGAGAAAGGTCCAAGTTCCAAAGAGTTTGAGAGAATTTGTTGTGTGAAGATCTGTAGAGACCAGAGCTGGAAGAAGAAGCCGTCCAGAGAGCTTGAGATGAGTTTGTGAGTGATTGTGAGGTCCTAGAGGTGGAGGAGACATCCCCACTACTTGTATTTCTGCAATCTTTCATCTTTCTCTTCTCTTCATTGTAAGGAAGCTTCCCAGTTATGGAAAGCTAAATCCTCTGTTGGATCTTCCTTGTAGGTACTTGATGTAAATATCTTTTTATCTATTTAATGATGTTTTGTGTGTTCACTGTGCTATCAGAACTTGATTCTACCATGCTTTTGCCTTGATCACATAGATGCATGTGTTTTTAGGATTATTCAACAGTGGAAACTGGTCTGATTCTTAGAACTTGATAGGACAGGGCTAGTTTGTCGTATTTTCATGAGGAATCGGTGTACGGTAACCTAGTTGTAGTATGTTTATCTTAATGCGGTGCTGGCCAAGTTTAGTCTAATAAGAGGAATCTGCGGACGATGCTTGATCAAGATTAGGCCAGACTATCATGAGGAATCGGGGTTTAGCATTTCAGGAGACACCATAGAACGCATAAGCATTGTTAAGTAGAGAATATCCGTCTAACATCAGGCACCTATTAGGAAGACCAACGTGTCATCTACTTGTTTTTACGCATCATTTCTGACGTGATTTTTCCTTTTAATAGTTAGTTTACACACCTGTTCATAGTAAATAAATCTCTTTTCACACTAGACACCTATTCACTGAAATAGCTTTACCAAGTAACACAAGTTCCCCGAGAGTTCGATATTCGGTTCTTACCATTTTATACTATTTGCGCGATCCAGTGCACTTGCCGGAATCGAACACCAATACACCCCTAAGGAATGTTCAAATACAAGGAATTGCAATAGAAAAAAAATCAGCACTCAATTGTTCTATTACAACAAATTTAACAAAGCAATTAAGATATTCAAATTTGTATTCAATGCTTGTTTTTTTTTTTTTTCTGAAGTGTTTCACTCAAAATTTGCTAGGACGGTTAACCTCCAAGACTCAAAAATATTCCTTCAAGCAACACACCAATTTCCTCTTCCAATCATTATTGTAGGCAACACTTAAACATAAAAAAAGAAGACAAGCAAGAAACCAAAAGATGAAATGAAAGCTAAACCAAAAGGTTTTTTAACATGAAATTAATTCAATGAGATTCAAGAAAAAATAAAGCAAAAGGACATCACCATAAGCCAAGGTGGAACACAAAGGAAGTCCTAAAATGGCACTAGATTAGATTGACAAATTAAAAACAAGACTCAAAGCAAAATTCTAGTTATGTCAATTTAGAAACACATCTAAAAGATGAAAAAATTAAAGGAGTCAAATAGGCTTGTAATACAACTCAAAATAATGAACAATTTTCAAGCAAATCAAGCATACACATTTTTTGTTGTTGTTTTGGAAGTGTATTTTGATGTTAACCTTGATCACCTTTTCTTGCACATTTCTTTTTCATTTTTGTTCATTCTTTTTTCCAGTGTTTTTGTCCAGCTGCATGTTTTATCCAGTTAAAATTTCAGCTCAAAACTCAAAGTATTCAAGCCATGGTGGAGTTAAGAAGACAGTGTGCCAAAACTGACAACAACCAGAATTTCAACCTAGAAAGCAATAGTAGTGTTTATGTTGCTTAAGGCTTGGATAGGTACAATTTGTGTTTGCTTATGCTCAATTGTCTTGAATAACACAATTCAAGAGAGCTTAAGACTTATTTTGA